>NC_069503.1:890309973-890604973 GCF_027579735.1 Bombina bombina | reverse complement strand
TCAGAGGGCCATGCTGTTTGCATTTTTTCCCATTCCTGAAAATGCCAAATAAGGAAATTGTAAATTTTGCTTTAATGTTGTTTTTTCTTTTACATTTTACAAGATGTCTCAATCTGATCCTGTCTCATAAGCAACTGTCGGAACCCTGCTGCCTTATCACAGTTCTACCAAAGCTAAGTGTATCTGTTTTAAGTTAGCTGAAATTATATCTCCAGCTGTAGTATGTAACAGTTGCCATGATAAGCTTTTGCACACAGAAAATGTTTCCATCAGTACTAGTACAGTTTCTGTTGTTCCTTCAACATCTAATGTACATTATATCCCTGTTGATATGAAAAATTATATTAATGATGTGATACAGAAGGCTTTGTCTGCTATTCCATCTTCTAATAAACGTAAAAGGTCTTTTAAAACTTCTCATAAATTTGATGAAATTTCTAATGACCGACAACATACTGAAATATCCTCCTCTGATGAGGATCTCTCTGATTCAGAAGATCCTACCTCAGACATTGACACTGACAAATCTACTTATCTTTTCAAGTTTGAGTATATTCGCTCCTTATTGAAAAAAGTGTTGGTTACTTTGGATATTGAGGAGTCTAGTCCTCTTGATATCAAAAGTAGTAAAATGTAAATTCTGTTTATAAACTCCTGTGGTTACTCCTAAGGTTTTTCCAGTTCCTGATGCTATTTCTGATGTGATTGCTAAGGAATTGATTAAGCCTGGTACTTCTTTCTTTCCTCTCCTAGGTTTAAAAATGTGTACCCTTTGCCAGTGGCTAGATTAGAGTTTTGAGAAAAAGTCCCCAAAGTTGATGGGGCTATTTCTACTCTTGCCAAACATACTAATATTCCTATGGAAGACAGTACTTCATTTAAAGATCCTTTAGATAGGAAACTTGAATCTTATCTAAGGAAACATTTATTTTCTGGCTATATTCTTAGGCCTGCCATTGCTATGGCTGATGTTGCGGCTGCATCAACCTTTTGGTTGGATAGCTTAGCGCAACAGGAAACAGATCCTGATTTGTCTAGCATTGTTCGTTTGCTTCAACATGCTAATCATTTTCTCTGTGATGCTATTTTTGATATAATCAAAATTGATGTTAAATCTATGTCTTTAGCTATTTTAGCTAGAAGAGCTTTATGGCTCAAATCTTGGAATGCTGACATTGTATCTAAGTCTAGATTACTATCTCTTTCTTTCCAAGGTAACAATTTACAGGGAGTGCAGAATTATTAGGCAAGTTGTATTTTTGAGGATTAATTTTATTATTGAACAACAACCATGTTCTCAATGAACCCAAAAAACTCATTAATATCAAAGCTGAATAGTTTTGGAAGTAGTTTTTAGTTTGTTTTTAGTTATAGCTATTTTAGGGGGATATCTGTGTGTGCAGGTGACTATTACTGTGCATAATTATTAGGCAACTTAACAAAAAACAAATATATACCCATTTCAATTATTTATTTTTACCAGTGAAACCAATATAACATCTCAACATTCACAAATATACATTTCTGACATTCAAAAACAAAACAAAAACAAATCAGTGACCAATATAGCCACCTTTCTTTGCAAGGACACTCAAAAGCCTGCCATCCATGGATTCTGTCAGTGTTTTGATCTGTTCACCATCAACATTGCGTGCAGCAGCAACCACAGCCTCCCAGACACTGTTCAGAGAGGTGTACTGTTTTCCCTCCTTGTAAATCTCACATTTGATGATGGACCACAGGTTCTCAATGGGGTTCAGATCAGGTGAACAAGGAGGCCATGTCATTAGATTTTCTTCTTTTATACCCTTTCTTGCCAGCCACGCTGTGGAGTACTTGGACGCGTGTGATGGAGCATTGTCCTGCATGAAAATCATGTTTTTCTTGAAGGATGCAGACTTCTTCCTGTACCACTGCTTGAAGAAGGTGTCTTCCAGAAACTGGCAGTAGGACTGGGAGTTGAGCTTGACTCCATCCTCAACCCGAAAAGGCCCCACAAGCTCATCTTTGATGATACCAGCCCAAACCAGTACTCCACCTCCACCTTGCTGGCGTCTGAGTCGGACTGGAGCTCTCTGCCCTTTACCAATCCAGCCACGGGCCCATCCATCTGGCCCATCAAGACTCACTCTCATTTCATCAGTCCATAAAACCTTAGAAAAATCAGTCTTGAGATATTTCTTGGCCCAGTCTTGACGTTTCAGCTTGTGTGTCTTGTTCAGTGGTGGTCGTCTTTCAGCCTTTCTTACCTTGGCCATGTCTTTGAGTATTGCACACCTTCTGCTTTTGGGCACTCCAGTGATGTTGCAGCTCTGAAATATGGCCAAACTGGTGGCAAGTGGCATCTTGGCAGCTGCACGCTTGACTTTTCTCAGTTCATGGGCAGTTATTTTGCGCCTTGGTTTTTCCACACGCTTCTTGCGACCCTGTTGACTATTTTGAATGAAACGCTTGATTGTTCGATGATCACGCTTCAGAAGCTTTGCAATTTTAAGAGTGCTGCATCCCTCTGCAAGATATCTCACTATTTTTGACTTTTCTGAGCCTGTCAAGTCCTTCTTTTGACCCATTTTGCCAAAGGAAAGGAAGTTGCCTAATAATTATGCACACCTGATATAGGGTGTTGATGTCATTAGACCACACCCCTTCTCATTACAGAGATGCACATCACCTAATATGCTTAATTGGTAGTAGGCTTTCGAGCCTATACAGCTTGGAGTAAGACAACATGCATAAAGAGGATGATGTGGTCAAAATACTCATTTGCCTAATAATTCTGCACTCCCTGTATTTGCTTCTCAGTTGGATTCAATTATTTCAAGTATCACTGGAGGGAAGAGAGTTTTTTTGCCTCAGGATAAAAGATCTAAGAGTAAATCTAAAGCTTCTAATCGTTTTTGTTCTTTTTGACAGAACAAGGAACAGAAACCAATCCTTCCCCTAAAGACTTTGGTTCCAATTTGAAACCTACTTCAAGTTGGAATAAATCCAAGCCTTTAAGAAACCAAAGCCAGCCCCCAAGTCTGCATAAAGGTGCGACTCTCAATCCAGTTCAGCTGGTGGGGGGCAGATTAAAATTATTCCAAGACATTTGGGCAGATTCTGTTCAAAATCAGTGGATTCAGAGTATTGTCTCTCAAGGGTTTCAAATAGGATTCAGAGTAAGACCTCCTGTGAGAAGATTCTTTCTCTCTCAGGTTCCAGAAAATCCGGTGAAGGCTCAGGCTTTTTTGAAGTGTGTTTCGCAAGAGTCCCAACTTTCAAGATGGTGACTATAAGGACTATTTTGCTGATTCCGATTCATCCAGACCACTAGACAAGCATTACCAATTTGTCGCTCTTCCATTTGGCCTAGCAACAGCTCCAAGGATATTTTCAAAGGTTCTCGGTGCCATTCTATCTGTAATTAGAGGACAGGGTATTGTGGTGTTTCCTTATTTGGACGATATTTTGGTTCTAGCTCAGTCTTTACATTTAGCCGAATCTCACAGAAATCAACTAGTGTTGTTTCTTCAAAGACATGGTTGGAGGATCAATTTACCAAAGAGTTTCTTGATTCCTCAGACAAGGGACACCTTTTTAGGTTTCCAGATAGATTCAGTGTTCATGACTCTGTCCTTAACAGATAAGAGACAAATTAAATTGGTTTCAGCTTGTCGAAACCTTCAGTCTCAATCATTCCCTTCAGTGGCTATGTGCATGGAAGTGACGCAATCCCCTTTGCACGTTTTCACATGAGACCTCTACAGCTTTGTATGCTGAATCAATGGTGCAGGGATTATACTCGGATATCACAATTGATATACTTAAATCCCAACATTCAAATCTCTCTGACTTGGTGGTTTGACCTTCATCATTTAATTCAGGGGGCCTCTTTTGTTCATCCTACCTGGACTGTGATCACAACAGATGCAAGTATTTCAGGTTGGGGAGCTGTCTGGGGATCTCTGACAGCACAAGGGGTTTGGAAACCTCAAGAGGCGAGGTTACCAATCAATATTTTAGAACTCGTGCTATTTTCAGGGCTCTTCAGATTTGGCCTCTGTCAAAGAAAGAACCATTCATTTGTTTTCAGACCGACAATATCACAACTGTGGCATATGTCAATCATCAGGGTGGGACTCGCAGTCCACTAGCTATGAAAGAAGTATCTAGGATACTTTCTTGGGCAGACTCCAGCTCTTGCCTAATTTCTGTGGTGCATATCCCAGGTGTAAACAATTGGGAAGCGGATTATCTCAGCCGTCAGACCTTACATCCGGGGGAGTGGTCTCTCCATCCAGATGTATTTTGTTAGATTGTGCAGATGTGGGGCCTTCCAGAAATAGATCCGATGGCTTCTCATCTAAACAAGAAACTTCTCAGGTACCTGTCCAGGTCCAGGGATCCTCAGGCGGAGATGGTAGATGCTTTAGCAGTTCCTTGGTTTTACCAACCTGCCTATATCTTTCTGCCTCTAGTTCTTCTTCCAAAAGTGATCTCCAAGATCATTATGGAACAATCGTATGTGTTTCTAATAGCACCAGTGTGGTCTCACAGGTTTTGGTTTGCGGATCTTGTTCGGATGTCCAGCTGCGAGCCTTGGCCACTTCCTCTAAGACTAGACCTTCTGTCTCAAGGGCCGTTTTTCCATCAGGATCTCAAATCGTTAAAGTTGAAGGTATGGAAAGGAAACGCTTAGTGCTTAGTCATAGAGGTTTCTCTGACTCAGTGATTAATGCTATGCTACAGGCTCGTAAGTCTGTTTCAAGAAAGATTTATTATCGAGTTTTGAAAACCTATATTTCATGGTGTTCTTCTCATAAATTCTCCTGGCATTCTTTTAGAATTCCTAGAATTTTACAGTTTCTTCAAGATGGTTTGGATAAAGATTTGTCTGCAAGTACTTTGAAGAGACAAATCTCTGCTCTTTCTGTTTTATTTCATAGAAAGATTTCTAAGCTTCCTGATATTCATTGTTTTGTCCAGGCTTTGGTTCATATCAAGCCTGTTATTAAATCAATATCTTCTCCTTGGAGTCTTTATTTGGTTTTGAAGACTTTGCAGGCTCCTCCTTTTGAGTCTATGCATACTTTGGATATTAAACTACTTTCTTGGAAAGTGTTGTTTCTTTTGGCTATTTCTTCAGGTCAAAGAGTTTCCGAATTGTCTGGTCTCTCTTGTGAGTCTCCTTTTCTGATTTTCCATCAGGATAAGGCTGTTTTGCGGACTTCGTTTAAATTTCTTCCTAAGGTTGTGAATTCTAACAACATTAGTAGGGAAATTGTTGTTCCCTCCTTGTGTCCTAATCCCAAGAATGCTCTTGAAAAATCTTTGCATTCTTTGGATGTTGTAAGAGCTTTGAAATATTATGTTGAAGCTACTAAATATTTCAGGAAGACTTCTAGTCTATTTGTTGTCTTCTCTGGTTCTAGGAAAGGGCAGAAAGTTTATGCCATTTATTTGGCATCTTGGTTGAAGCTTTTGATTCATCAAGCTTATTTGGAGGCGGGACAGTCCCCAACTCAGAGGATAACAGCTCATTCTACTAGATCAGTCTCCACTTCTTCTGCTTTTAAGAATTAAGCTTCAGTTGATCAGATTTGCAAAGCAGCAAGTTGGTCTTCTTTGCATGCATTTACTATATTTTACCATTTTGATGTATGTGCTTCTTCTGAAGCAGTCTTTGGTAGAAAAGTTCTTCAGGCAGCTGTTTGTTTGATTCTTCTGCTAATGTTTTAAGATTTCTTCTTTCTATTTTTGAGAAAAACTTATTTTTTTGTTGATTTAATTTTTTTCATGGCTGTTTTTTTATTTATTCCCTCCCTTTCTAGTGACTCTTCTGTGGACTTCCACATCTTGGGTATTTCTACCCCATACGTCCCTAGCTCATGGAGTCTTGCCAATTACATGAAAGAAAACATAATTTATTAATTTCTTTCATATTGGCAAGAGTCCATGAGACCCACCCTGTTTCTGGTGGTTATGATTTTTTTGTATAAAAGCACAATTATATTTCCAGTTCCTCTTTTTTGTATGCTTTTTTACTCCTTATTTTATCACCCCACTACTTGGCTATTTGTTAAACTGAATTGTGGGTGTGGTGAGGGGTGTATTTATAGGCATTTTGAGTTTTGGGAAACTTTGCCTCTCCTGCTAGGATTTTATATCTCATACGTCACTAGCTCATGGACTCTAATATGAAAGAAATTAATTTATCAGGTAAGCTCTTAAATAATTTATTTATTTTTATTCTAGATAGAGCACGCCATTTTAAGCAACTTTCTATTTTACTCCTATTATCAATTTTTCTTCATTCTATTGGTATCTTTATTTGAAAAGCAGGAATGAAAGCTTAGAAGCCCATTTTTGGTTCTGCACCTGGGTTCCGCTAAATGTACTCACCAATCAGCAAATGATATCCAAAAATGGGACACGCTGCTAAGCTTATATTCTAAATCATGAAAGAAAAAATTGGGTTTAGTATCCCTTTAAGCAACTAAAAACAAAAATACAATTTGATAGGAAGATGAACAAAAATTACATTAAATGCTAAGAAGATGAGCTCGCGGTAGCAATTATCGCTTATAAAATTAACCAGAGATCAGATCCCTGGTTATTTTTATAAATGTGCCCCAAATGCCCCCAAAATACAGTGTCATATATTTTATTAAAACATAAAAATGCTACCATTTTTATTTTTTAATAAAATAACTGCACTAGGCATTGCAGTCTATGGGAACTGTGTGTTCCCTGTAAATATATATGTATATGCTTATAAATATAAACATATGTATTTGTATATACACATATTAACACATAAATATATATGTATATAAATATATATATATTTATATTTGCTGCCATCGCTGCGCTACTTACCCCCTTCAATGTGACGGTATCAGAACAAGGCTCCCATTGGAGCCTATGGAAGCATACTCTTGTGAGTACAATGTTTCCTAGCAATGTGTATGTGAGCTCATGTTCACATTGCACTTAATTTGGAATACCATTGCACATTAGCGTGCTCTGCTATTACTCAGTGGAGCGCTAATATCGCTGGCACTAGCGATATTTAGCGCTCCACTTGTAATCTATCCCTTAGTGTTAATGCAACCAGCAAAACCATTGAATGTATTAAACAGAGATTTTACAATTGTAATGTGGCAGTAAAAAAAATCTACATTGTTGCTAAAATGTGTGGACCACATATTGAAATGAGTTTAAACGAGTGAGAAGAGATCCTGAGGAACTTAATATCAAGTACGAATATCCAAGGAGGTATGGCTATGGAGGATGCAAGTATCATCAAAACATCTGGTAACTCAAAAAAAATAAAAAATAGTACAATTATTCACACGCCGTTTGACAAGTTTCTCAAAAGCTACACACATTAAAATGCTATTTGTAATAGTTACATTTTTCTTGTATGCATTCCAGCTAATGCACTGTATTTAATCCAAGCTACCTTTCAGAAAGAAGACCCAAAAGAATCCTGGTACCTCTTTACACTGTGTGCAGAATTATTAGGCAAATGAGTATTTTGACCACATCATCCTCTTTATGCATGTTGTCTTAGTCCAAGCTGTATAGGCTCGAAAGCCTGCTACCAATTAAGCATATTAGGTGATGTGCATCTCTGTAATGAGAAGGGTTGTGGTCTAATGACATCAACACCCTATATCAGGTGTGCATAATTATTAGGCAACTTCCTTTCCTTTGGCAAAATGGGTCAAAAGAAGGACTTGACAGGCTCAGAAAATTCAAAAATAGTGAGATATCTTGCAGAGGGATGCAGTGATCATCGAACAATCAATCGTTTCATTCAAAATAGTCAACAGGGGAAAAGTGAGGGAGAGAGTACTGTCTTCTATCTTTTGCTATTATTACCCACATTCATGCACCATGGCAAATCGTGATACTGTTCGTGAGAGTGCACTTGTCCTATTTACCTATATATATACAGGGAGTGCAGAATTATTAGGCAAATGAGTATTTTGACCACATCATCCTCTTTATGCATGTTGTCTTACTCCAAGCTGTATAGGCTCGAACGCCTACTACCAATTAAGCATATTAGGTGATGTGCATCTCTGTAATGAGAAGGGGTGTGGTCTAATGACATCAACACCCTATATCAGGTGTGCATAATTATTAGGCAACTTCCTTTCCTTTGGCAAAATGGGTCAAAAGAAGGACTTGACAGGCTCAGAAAAGTCAAAAATAGTGAGATATCTTGCAGAGGGATGCAGCACTCTTAAAATTGCAAAGCTTCTGAAGCGTGATCATTGAACAATCAAGCATTTCATTCAAAATAGTCAACAGGGTCGCAAGAAGCGTGTGGAAAAACCAAGGCGCAAAATAACTGCCCATGAACTGAGAAAAGTCAAGCGTGCAGCTGCCAAGATGCCACTTGCCACCAGTTTGGCCATATTTCAGAGCTGCAACATCACTGGAGTGCCCAGAAGCACAAGGTGTGCAATACTCAGAGACATGGCCAAGGTAAGAAAGGCTGAAAGACGACCACCACTGAACAAGACACACAAGCTGAAACCTCAAGACTGGGCCAAGAAATATCTCAAGACTGATTTTTCTAAGGTTTTATGGACTGATGAAATGAGAGTGAGTCTTGATGGGCCAGATGGATGGGCCCGTGGCTGGATTGGTAAAGGGCAGAGAGCTCCAGTCCGACTCAGACGCCAGCAAGGTGGAGGTGGAGTACTGGTTTGGGCTGGTATCATCAAAGATGAGCTTGTGGGTCCTTTTCGGGTTGAGGATGGAGTCAAGCTCAACTCCCAGTCCTACTGCCAGTTTCTGGAGACACCTTCTTCAAGCAGTGGTACAGGAAGAAGTCTACATCCTTCAAGAAAAACATGATTTTCATGCAGGACAATGCTCCATCACACGCGTCCAAGTACTCCACAGCGTGGCTGGCAAGAAAGGGTATAAAAGAAGAAAATCTAATGACATTGCCTCCTTGTTCACCTGATCTGAACCCCATTGAGAACCTGTGGTCCATCATCAAATGTGAGATTTACAAGGAGGGAAAACAGTACACCTCTCTGAACAGTGTCTGGGAGGCTGTGGTTGCTGCTGCACGCAATGTTGATGGTGAACAGATCAAAACACTGACAGAATCCATGGATGGCAGGCTTTTGAGTGTCCTTGCAAAGAAAGGTGGCTATATTGTGACTGATTTGTTTTTGTTTTGTTTTTGAACGTCAGAAATGTATATTTGTGGGGGAACTTCCGGGCAGCGGCCATGTTCAGTCGCATAGCTGTGTGCTGCTACAGCTTTTCTTTGATAATCTTCAAAACCTGCCTCTCTACAGAACAATCAATATAACTACTCTTAAGCAGTGTTTTCTACTTTAGAAGCTGCATCTTTTCATACTAATAACTATTGGAATAGCTGCTGGCATCAGCGCCTGGAGCCGTTATAAGACCTCGGCATTTTCACTATACCCCCTGGCGGGAAGCCTTTGGCCCTGTCGTTAGGATGCACTAAGTGTGCAATACTAAAAATATTCCATTTACTCTGCCTGCCTAAAGATTTGTGCAAAGGATCATGGAGTGCGCTACTGATTTCCTAAGAGAGCTACATCGTATTCTAACAAACCACCATACTGCTTTGGAGGACTTCTTATATGCAGCAATGAAGCCTACGGCTAATCAAGTGCCATGTGCAGTAACCCACAGTGAGCCCGTTTTACCGGAACACCGGACCGCTGGTATGCTAGGACCTCAGCCCTCTGCTTTCGCACAGAATAGTAACAAGAAGCCAACTGAACCCAGCATAATGTTACCCACATTGGCAGAGAGGAAAACAGCCGATGGGCACACTGGAGCCTGTGTGAGTTCTGTTGCGATGCCGCAGATTTGCTATGGGACTGTTGCGGTTAATCAAGCCCTTTCACTAAGCCGACCAGCTGAACTGTGTTCTACTAAAGGATCCCCGATTGCACACTATCCTCAGGAGCAAACTGAGACAGGGCTACGGAGGATCTCAACTTCAAGCTTGTCTCTCCCTAGAGAACTGTCGCGCTTTCAATGGCTGACAAGTATCGCATTGTCCGATCTGGGAGACTTTGTGAACTATGTGCCTGTGTGGGATCCTGGAGGTCCAACTCAGGTAATCCTGAGTCACTGTGACAAGATTCAATGGTGGACTGTCCTGTGATGTTGCTCAGGTTCTTACGGTCTCCTTCAGACAGTTAAGTTCAGTAATATACCAGGAAACCAGCATGTATTGCGTGTGTTAAACCCACTATCCACAATGTTATATATCTTTTACGTGTTTCCACTGTTGTAACCTCTTGGCATTATGTATTTTTATATTGTGCATATAACCGTTTACAAGCAATTTGACCTGGCAATATCTAGCAACATCCGCTCATTGCGCTGTCATATCTTGTTAGATTCTATTGTTTATGAGAGGCGCCAAATTTAGCAATAGAATGGGAACTTGTCATATAGGTATTAAACCCTATAAACACTATGCTCTGTACTGTCTGTCTGACACCGTTGCAGTTTTAAGTTGTCAATGTACATCTCTCTCATACCTGTCATAACTTAAGGTTCACTTGCTTAGAATTTATATATAAGTCCCCTGAACTGCTTATGAATTCATTAATGCTTATTAAAATATAATCTGGTCCCATATCTTACATGCTTTTCCAGTCACCAATTCTCTCTGCCCTTAGAAAGCATATCTGCTCACCTTGTCATTTATACCCTGACATACATTGCAGCCTTTAATCCCTACTCATACCTCTAATGGTTTGATGCATCATGTTGAGGGGGTATTTTGCTGCCAGCGGCCAGGGCGGCGAGATGTCTATTCCCTTACTACTTTAATTTTTTACTTTAATTTATACCTGTCTCTTATAGAGATAATGGCTAATAGTTGGTTGCAATGTAGGTATTCTGTTTTAACTAGGAGACTGAATACCTTCTTTATAATATGATTTAATGGGGCCTCCCTTCTTTATACTTATTTAAATCATATTTAATTTGGCCCTGGAGACGCATCCTTTGCGGCAGTTCTATCTGTTTTATTTGTTTTATCTATAATTTTCTACTAGCTCTCAACTTTTCCAATATATCTATATGGTTGTAATTTCCAAATCTCAGTGTGGTTCCATGTTCTATCTAACATATAACTGATGTACTCCGATCATCTATCAGGCAGAGTTCTACTTATGTTCTACCTATACCCTGTTAACATTATACTACCCTGTTATATTTGTATCTAGAAAATTTTTTTGTTATTGTTTCATAATACACTACCCAGTATTTCTACATAAGACTTTATTAGATATATACAAAAGAGGTTCTCATGTAGAGATCCAAAAGTGGTCTCTCTCCTGGATACAGCCCCCTATCTAGGGTTTTATGTCTATTGATGAGGTCCAAGAGTGGGCTCTTTTGTCACCTGGGAGGCAAGTGGTCAACTAAGGTATTACCTTGATATTATAAGTTTTTGCATTGTACTCTATGAAAAGTCTTGTGTTGTTGCGCAATATTGTTCTTCCATTTTCTGACACTGTATTTTGTTTTTCTGTTTATTTCATGTATGCCTTTTCCAGAACCTCAATAAAAATATTAAAAAAAAAAAAAAAAAAAGAAATGTATATTTGTGAATGTTGAGATGTTATATTGGTTTCACTGGTAAAAATAAATAATTGAAATGGGTATATATTTGTTTTTTGTTAAGTTGCCTAATAATTATGCACAGTAATAGTCACCTGCACACACAGATATCCCCCTAAAATAGCTATAACTAAAAACAAACTAAAAACTACTTCCAAAACTATTTAGCTTTGATATTAATGAGTTTTTTGGGTTCATTGAGAACATGGTTGTTGTTCAATAATAAAATTAATCCTCAAAAATAAAACTTGCCTAATAATTCTGCACTCCCTGTATATGGTACTGTAGGAAATAATGCACAATAATCATCTCTTTTTGTCAGCTAACCCCACTAATCTCGATTTCCTCCACTAGTCTCCTGGACGCTATTCAGCGTCAGATAGGAATTCCTCCAGAATAGGGAGTTAACAGATTATGGGACCGGAGTTAACAGATGAAAAAGGGAAGTACAGAACAGGCCAGGAGTCGAAAAACAATCGGGCAGTGAAGCACAAACTCAGAAGGCAAAAACTAGGGCAAAACATTTCCAGGAAGGGCAACACTCGGGTAAATACAGTACAAAAGGGTCAAGCAAAAAATAGGTCCAATAACAGGTAATCCAAAGTCTGCTTCCAGCAGAAAGAAAGAGAATTAGCACACCTAGCGTACAAGGCTTTATAATCGGGCAAAGGAAAGCTGGAAGTGCTGCCTTAAATAGTCTGCCTAGGATTGCTAAGTACTAGCAGCTTCAGACAGGTGGCGCTAGAGAAGCAAAAAAGAAAACAAAAACAAGACTAGTTATCACAAAATCCAGCCAAAAATCCAGGCATAATATAGAACAATGACAAGGCAACTGTATTTAAGAGTGTAACACTTTTATTTTAATGTTCTTATGTTGTGCTTGATGCAGCTTCCCCCCCCCTTACACTTTATGCTAGGTCTTCACTAGTGCTAACCCAACAAGCGCAAATTTTGTTTGTGCTCAAGCGCACCTGTTTACTTTCAACTTGTAATAAGCGTGAAGTTAGCATGGTTGCGATATTGCTTATCACGACCTGCTCTAACTTTAGCGCACGACTTGTAATCTAGCCCTGAATTAGGTAAGTCTGTACTGAAATCCATGGAAATGTTACCCCATGGCCGTTTGGGTGTAGGCAAAGAGGCCTACTTATCAAGCCATCAACTGTGCTGCATTCGACGGCACCAATACGCTCACCTGACATCGCCTAACATCGCGGCCACGAACCTGAATACGCTCTCCATATTTAACAAAAAAGCTGTCAAAAAGTCACGCACCAAGTACGGGGCGATGAGCAGCGGACTGTTGTTAACTAAAAGTCATCGATCTCGCTGCTATTCTGCTTTTTCCCAGCTTTTTTTCTATACTGTCACTAAACACCGCCACTATACTAAACTGTTAAACCAATATCCCGCCGCTTTCGGACCCTGCCGCAACTCTAATAAAGTTATTACCCCTATCCCTCCACTCCCAGAGCCCACAGCAACTCTAATAAACTTATTAACCCCTATCCCGCCACTCCCGGACACCGCCACAACTAAATAAAGTTATTAACCCTTATCCAGCCACTCCCGGACCCCGCTGCAACTCTAATAAACTTATTAACCTCTATCCCACCACTCTTGACCCCGCCGCCACCTACATTATGTTCTTAACCCCTAATCTGCTGCCACCTACATTATGTTCTTAACCCCCTAATCTGCCGCCCCCTATACTGCCGCCACCTAAATTATGTTATTAACCCCTATCCCGCCGCTCCCGGAGCCCACCGCAACTAAATAAAGTTATTAACCCCTAAACCGCCAGCCCCCCACATCGCCATAAACTAAATTAAACTATTAACCCCTAAACCTAACAGCCCGCCAACTTTATATTAAATATTAACTCATCCCTATCTTATAATAAATTTAAAGTTACATTTAAAATTAAATTAAACTATATTAAACTAATAATTAACCTACCCTAACTATTATACTAAAATTACATTAAACTACAAATTAAATTAACAATATTATATATTTAAACACCTAACCCTACTCAAATAATTTAAATCTACACTAAAAAATTACTAAGTTACAAAAAATAACAAACACTAAGTTACAAAAAAAAAATAAACACTAATTTACACAAAATAAAAATAAATTATCACAGCTTTAAAAAAGCCCCCCCCCCCCCAAAAAAAAACCTAGCTTACAATAAACTACAAATAGCCCTTAAAAGGGCCTTTTGCGGGGCATTGCCCCAAAGAAATCAACTCTTTTACCTGTAAATAAAAAATACAAATACCCCCCCAACAGTAAAACCCACCACCCACACAACCAACCCCCCCAAATAAAAACCTAACTAAAAAAACCTAAGCTCCCC
The DNA here is from genome assembly GCF_027579735.1 of Bombina bombina. Classification (NCBI taxonomy): domain Eukaryota; kingdom Metazoa; phylum Chordata; class Amphibia; order Anura; family Bombinatoridae; genus Bombina; species Bombina bombina. Next base: position 890,590,980 of record NC_069503.1, on the reverse strand, counting down.
ATTGCTCTGAAAAGGGCATTTGGATGGGCATTGCCCTTAAATGGGCATTTAGCTCTATTGCAGCCCAAACCCCTAATCTAAAAATAAAACCCACCCAATAAACCCTTAAAAAAATCCTAATACTAACCCCTGAAGATCCACTTACAGTTTCGAAGATTCAACATCCATCCTCCAAGAAGCCGGCAGAAGTCTTCATCCAAGCGGCTGAAGTCTTCATCCAAGCCCGCAGATGTCTTCACCCAGACGGCATCTTCTATCTTCATCCATCCGGCACTGAGCGGCTCCATCTTCAAGACATCCGACGCGGAGCATCCTCTTTGTTCGACGTCTTCTTCCAGGATGAATGTTCTTTTAAATGACGTCATCCAAGATGGAGTCCCTTAGATTCTGATTGGCTGATAAAATTCTATCAGCCAATCGGAATTAAACCCTATTGGCTGTTGCAATTAGCCAATAGGATTGAGCTTTCATCCTATTGGCTGATCCAATCAGCCAATAGGATTGAGCTTGCATTCTATTGGCTGATTTGAATAGCCAATAGAATGCAAACTCAATCCTATTGGCTGATTGCAACAGCCAATAGGATTTTTTCAACCTTAATTCCGATTGGCTGATAGAATTCTATTAGCCAATCGGAATCTAAGGATGCCATCTTGGATGACATCATTTAAAGGAATATTCATTCGGGAAGAAGACGTTGAACAAAGAGGATGCTCCGCGTCGGATGTCTTGAAGATGGATGGGTGAAGACATCTGCGGGCTTGGATGAAGACTTCGGCCGCTTGGATGAAGACTTCTGCCGGCTTTTTGGAGGATGGATGTCGAATCTTCAAAACTGTAAGTGGATCTTCAGGGGTTAGTGTTAGGATTTTTTAAGGGTTTTTTGGGTTGGTTTTATTTTAGATTTTGGGCTGCAATAGAGCTAAATGCCCTTTTCAGGGCAATGGGGAGCTTAGGTATTTTTAGTTAGGGTTTTATTTGGGGGGTTGTTTGTGTGGTTGGTGGGTTTTACTGTTGGGGGGTATTTGTATTTTTATTTACAGTTAAAAGAGCTGATTTCTTTGGGGCAATGCCCTGCAAAAAGGCCCTTTTAAGGGCTATTTGTAGTTTATTGTACGCTGTTTTTTTTATTTTGTGGGGGCTTTTTTATTTTCATAGGGCTCTTAGATTAGGTGTAATTAGTTTAAATATTGATATATTTTTTTTTTTGTAACTTAGTGTTTATTTATTTTAGTGTTTGTTATTTTTTGTAACTTAGTTGTTAGTTTATTTTAACTTAGTAATTTTTTAGTGTAGATTTAAATTATTTGAGTAGGGTTAGGTGTTTAATACAGTATATAATATAGTTAATATAATTTGTAGTTTATTTTAATTTTAGTATAACAGTTAGGGTAGATTAATTATTAGTTTAATATAGTTTAATGTAATTTTAGTATAACAGTTAGGGTAGATTGATTAATTATTAGTTTAATATAGTTTAATGTAATTTTAGTATAACAGTTAGGGTAGATTAATTAATATTTTAATATAGTTTAATGTAATTTTAGTATAACAGTTAGGGTAGGTTAATTAATAGTTTAATATAGTTTAATGTAATTTTAGTATAACAGTTAGGGTAGGTTAATTAATAGTTTAATATAGTTTAATGTAATTTTAGTATAATAGTAAGGGTAGTTAATTAATAGTTTAATATAGTTTAATGTAATTTTAGTATAATAGTTAGGGTAGGTTAATTAATAGTTTAATATAGTTTAATTTAAATCTAAGGTAAGTTTAAATTGATTATACGATAGAGATGAGTTAATATTTATATAAAGTTAGCGGGTTGTTAGGTTTAGGGGTTAATAGGTTTAGTAAGTGCTAGTGATGTGGGAGGGCCAGGGGTTTAGGGGTTAATACATTTATTTAGTTGCGGTGGGCTCCAGGAGCGGCGGGTCAGGGTTTAATAACTTTATGTAGGTGGGCGGTGTGTCGGGGAGCAGCAGATTAGGGGTTAATAACTTTTATTTAGGGGGCAGCGGTGTTGGGACAGCAGAATAGGGGTTAATAAGTATAATGTAGGTGGTGGAGGTGTAGGGGCGGAAGACTAGGGGTTAATAAGTATAATGTAGATGGCAGTGATGTTGGGGGCAGCAGATTATTGGTGTTTGTAGACTCGGGGTACATTGTTAGGGTGTTAGGTATAAACATAAATTTTATTCTACCATAGAAATCAATGGGATATCGGGCAGCAGCGAACATAAGCTTTCACTGCTTTCAGACTCCCATTGATTCCTATGGCATCCGCCGCCGCCTCCGGATTGAAAACCAGATACGCTGGGCCGGAATAGTGACAAGCATACCTGTTAGAAATTTAATAACTAGCAAAAGTAGTCAGATAGTGTTGAATTTGCATTCGGAACATCTGCAATGACGTAGGCATCAATCTGTGTCAGATTGAGACCGGTGGATCGTCTTTTACATCACAAATTTCTACTTTTGTCGGTCTGTAGGCTTTGATAAATAAAGGGAATCAGGCCTCTCCACAATTACACTGTGGAATTCCAGCGATTTGCGGTTGACGGCTTGATAAATAGGCCTCAACGGCTGAAGTAACCCCACAGGCAGAGTGTTAGGGGTCTTAGTAGTAGTACAAATATTATGCAGCTACAAAGTCCCCAACATCCTGTCTCATAGTTGGCCATCAAACTTGAGGCTGTAATCTGAGGTAAGTCTTTTCAGTACCGGGATGGCCAGAAAGAATATAATCATGGGCCCAAAATAATATCTTTTCTCAGAGTGCAGGAGGCATAATGTCTGCAGGAATTTAAAGTTGAGCTGTCTGTAGATGGTTGGAAATGTAGATTGAAACAGAGGCACAGAATCTCTGAAGAAGCAAGATTGTGAAAAGCATATCAGGGGAATTTCAAAGAGCCGTGTCTCTCTTTTTTAATCAGCTTGCTCAAGCAGACTTTAATATGTTATTCATATGAAGTTCATTATAAGGAGGTTTATACATATTATGCCATTGTGTAGCTGAAACAAAATATTTGCATTGCGCTGTAATCTTGATAGATAAAAGTAATACAGCTCCCGCTATAGTAGGAGCTTAGTTTGTGCATATACTTATTGTCATATGTATAGTAAGGACAGATAAGGATAAATGAGCTTCTGCTATAGAAGGACTTTAGCCTACCAGGGTCCCAATTTTCCGCACATTGTGCAATACTAAAATTGACTAATTTTTTTTAACCCTCCTCTTACATACCCTATTGATTTTTTTAATAGTCTGGCTAGGCTTAAGTGTTTTTATTTGTATGAGCATATGACCGGATTCCTGGAATTTAATAAACAGAATGGATAGATAAATGGTAATGTCACTAAAAAAACGGGTTTGTACACTGATGAATATTTTAAATTTGGAATAAAGCATTCTTTTGTTGCAACTCACTTGTGAGAGTTAGTTTGTGCCTAATTTCCCACTATGAGTGCCAAATTAAATAAAAGGATAATATTCTTGGCACTCTTACGCCTAGATTTCGAGTTCTGCGTTAGCCGTCAAAACCAGCGTTAGGGGGTCCTAACGCTGGTTTTGGCCTACCGCTGGTATTTAGAGTCTTGTAGGTAAGGGTCTAACGCTCACTTTCCAGCCGCGACTTTTCCATACTGCAGATCCCCTTACGTCAATTGCGTATCCTATCTTTTCAATGGGATCTTTCTAACGCCGGTATTTAGAGTCTTGGCTGAAGTGAGCGTTAGAAATCTAACGACAAGACTTCAGCCGCAGAAAAAAAGCCAGGAGTTAAGAGCTTTCTGGGCTAACGCCGGTTCATAAAGCTCTTAACTACTGTGCTCAAAAGTACACTAACACCCATAAACTACCTATGTACCCCTAAACCGAGGCCCCCCCACATCGCCGCCACTCTATTAAATTTTTTTAACCCTTAATCTGCCGACCGCGCACCTCCGCAACCTACATTATCCCTATGTACCCCTAATCTGCTGCCCCTAACATCGCCGACCCCAACATAATATTTATTACCCCCTAATCTGCCCCCCCCGCCAACGTCGCCGCTACCTACAAATTATTAAACCCTAATATGCTGACTGGACCTCACCGCTACTATAATAAATGTATTAACCCCCTAATCAGCCTCACTCCCGCCTCAAAAACCCTATAATAAATAGTATTAACCCCTAATCTGCCGACCCCGGACCTCGCCGCTACTCTAATAAATGTATTGACCCCTAAAGCTAAGTCTAACCCTAACACTAACACCCCCCTAAGTTAATATAATTTAAATCTAACGAAATAAAATAAATCTTATTAAATAAATTATTCCTATTTAAAGCTAAATACTTACCTGTAAATAAACCCTAATATAGCTACAATATAAATAATAATTATATTGTAGCTATTTTAGTATTTTATATTTATTTACAGGCAACTTTGTATTTATTTTAACTAGGTACAATAGCTATTAAATAGTAAATAACTATTTAATAGTTACCTAGTTAAAATAATTACAAAATTACCTGTAAAATAAATCCTAACCTAAAGTACAATTAAACCTAACACTACACTATCAATAAATTAATTAAATAAACTATCTACAATTATCTACAATTAAATCAACTAAACTAAATACAAAAAAAAACAAACACTAAATTACAAAAAAACAAACACTAAATACAAAAAATAAAAAAAGATTACAAGAATTTTAAACTAATTACACCTACTCTAAGCCCCCTAAAAAAATAACAAAGCCCCCCAAAATATAAAAATGCCCTACCCTATTCTAAAATAAAATATTACAGCTCATTTACCTTACAGCCCTTAAAAAGGCCTTTTGCGGGGCATGCCCCAAAAGAATTCTGCTCTTTTGCCTGTAAAAAAACATACAATACCCTCCCCCCAAAATTACAACCCACCACCCACATACCCATAATCTAACCCAAACCCCCCTTAAAAAAACCTAACACTAAGCCCCTGAAGATCTTCCTACCTTATCTTCACCACACCGGGTTTTACCGATCCGTCCAGAAGAGGGTCCGAAGTCTTCATCCTATCCGGCAAGAAGAGGGCATCTGGACCAGTAGACATCTTCATCCAGGCGGCATCTTCTATCTTCTTCCATCCAGCGCAGAGCGGGACCATCTTGAAGCAGCCAACGCGGATCCATCCTCTTCTAACGACGTCCTAAATCCGAATGAAGGTTCCTTTAAATGACGTAATCCAAGATGGCGTCCCCTCGAATTCCGATTGGCTGATAGGATTCTATCAGCCAATCGGAATAAGGTAGGAAAAATCTGATTGGCTGATTGACTCAGCCAATCAGATTCAAGTTCAATCGGATTGGCTGATCCAATCAGCCATCAGATTGAGCTTGTATTCTATTGGCTTTTCCGATCAGCCAATAGAATGCGAGCTCAATCTGATTGGCTGATTGGATCAGCCAATCCGATTGAACTCGAATCTGATTGGCTGATTAAATCAGCCAATCAGATTTTTCCTTTCTTAATTCCGATTGGCTGATAGAATTCTATGGCTGATAGAATTAATGTGTGGGGGGGTATTGTATGTTTTTTTTTACAGGCAAAAGAGCAGAATTCTTTGGGGCCTTCCCCCGCAAAAGGCCCTTTATGGCTGGTATGGTAAAAGAGCTGTAAATTTTTTATTTTAGAATAGGGTAGGGCATTTTTTTATTTTGGTGGGCTTTTTTATTTTTTTTAGGGGGCTTAGAGTAGGTGTGATTAGTTTAAAATTCTTGTAATCTTTTTTTATTTTTTGTAATTTAGTGTTTTGTTTTTTTGTAATTTAGTGGGGTTTTTTTTGTAATTTAGTTCAGTTGATTTAATTGTAGATAATTGTAGATAGTTTATTTAATTAATTTATTGATAGTGTAGTGTTATTTTTAATTGTAACTTAGGTTAGAATTTATTTTACAGGTAATTTTGTAATTATTTTAACTAGGTAACTATTAAATAGTTATTAACTATTTAATAGCTATTGTACCTGGTTAAAATAAATACAAAGTTGCCTGTAAAATAAATATTAATCCTAAAATAGCTACAATATAAATATTATTTATATTGTAGCTATATTAGGGTTTATTTTACAGGTAAGTATTTAGCTTTAAATAGGATTAATTTATTTAATTAGAATTATTTTATTTAGTTAGAATAAAATTATATTTAACTTAAGGGGGTGTTAGTGTTAGGGTTAGACTTAGCTTTAGGGGTTAATACATTTATTAGAGTAGCGGTGAGGTCCGGGTCGTCAGATTAGGGGTTAATAATTGTAGGTAGGTGGCGGCGATATTGGGGGCGGCAGATTAGGGGTTAATAAATATAATATAGGGGTCGGCGGTGTTTGGGGCAGCAGATTAGGGGTACATAGGGATAACGTAGGTTGCGGCGGTGTACGGAGCGGCAGATTAGGGGTTAAAAATAATATGCAGGGGTCAGCGATAGCGGGGTCGGCAGATTAGGGGTTAATAAGTGTAAGGTTAGGGGTGTTTAGACTCGGGGTACATGTTAGGGTGTTAGGTGCAGACTTAGGAAGTGTTTCCCCATAGGAAACAATAGGGCTGCGTTAGGAGCTGAACGCTGCTTTTTTGCAGGTGTTTTTTTTCAGCTCAAACTGCCCCATTGTTTACTATGGGGGAATCGTGCACGAGCACAATTTTTAAGCTGGCCGCGTCCGTAAGCAACGCTGGTATTGAGAGTTGAAGTAGCGGCAAATATGCCTGTATGCTCCCTTTTTGGAGCCTAACGCAGCCCTTCTGAGAACTCTAAATACCAGTGTTGTTTAAAAGGTGCTGGGGAAAAAAAACATGCATAGCTAACGCACCCCTTCTAATGCAAAACTCTAAATCTAGGCATTAGTAATTAGAATTGGTGCAGTCCCTAATAATGTATTTTATATACAGGAGGCAATAATCTTCTCTGGAAGAATAATATGCTTGAAAGAATCAGTAGAAATTTGTTCTGGAGACTGTTGTCTGGATAGTTCATCTGATTAGACGATCTTCTCTCTAGGTACATAGTAGAGTAGATCATTGAAAGGGAAAAAAACAATGCCCATCTGGCTTGTCTAGCATTAAGTCTGCATGTGGATTTGATATATAGCAGATTCTTATGATCCATGAATATGATGAATGGATCCTTGGTACCCTCCAAAAGGTGCTTCCATTCTGTAAGTGCTAGATTTATGGCCAAGAGTTCTGTGTTGCTATTTGTTTAGGCCTTCTCAGGATCAGTATATTTGTGAGAATAATAGGCTATTGGATGAATCTCTGCAAAATGAGGGTCACGCTGTGACACCAAATTCAGAGGCATCATCCTCTACTGTATACTGTTTTCTAGATCAGGATGGTGCAACACAGGCTCAGAGCAAAACCATTATTTGAGAGTAGCACATGTTTGTTCAGCCACTAGAGGGCAATCCTTAATGCAAGCCCCCTTTTAACTAAGAGCAGTGAGAGCAGCTGTAACTGAAGAGTAGTCACATATAAATTTCCGATGATAATTAGAAAAGCCTAGAAAGCATTGGAGTTGTTTTAACAATTTGGAATTTACATTTTTCCAGTTTTGATTTTGATTTTTTCAAGCTCTTGAAAGTTTATACAGGGTTTGAGACCCCATCTTTCTTTTCAATAAAAAAGAAGCCATCTCTTGCAGGGTAAGAAGGTGGCTGTATAAAACCCCTGGCAAGATTGCCCTTGATATACTCTTCCAGAGCTTTAGCCTCTAGTTGTGGCAGATAATAAGCGTGTGCCTTAGTAACAGCAGCCCCAGTATGAAAAATTGATGGTTATTTGTACTCCTGTAGGGAGTAGAGTTACTGAATCTGCCTTGGAGAAAACATCACAGAAGTCTTCATACTGAGTGGGTAAGGAGGAAGACAGAGGGATAGAGGCAAGTGGACTGGACTTCTGGAACTGGAATGCAATGTCCCAGACACTGCTCTCCCCAAGCCTATGAACTCCCCTTGAGTCCAGCTAAAGGTGGAATTGTAAAGCCATGGCAATCCCAAAATAAGGGGAACGTTAAGGGTCATACACAGAGTAAGGAACAAAAGGGAACAAAATACAGGTATCCACTTGATATGTCTGGACTCACGCAAGGACAGAATAGACTGGGTGATGGTTATATAGTAAGCTGGCATTACATCATAACAGAGAGGCAGAAAGTTGCCAAAAGTTGCCAGTAGTTGCAGAGTGATGATGTTCACAATTTTGCCCATAAGACAGCCTGTGACAGGAACGTACAGTGTCAGAATCACTGCAAGAGAAATCAGAAACAGGTCTGCACTCCAAGAAACACAAGGAAGGGTAAGTAACCCTAACAATTTGTCGGGTAGTGCTGTAGGTGAAGTAATCAGCTCTTTTGGTGAACAAAAACCCTATGCTAAAACCATTTAGTGTATGTAAAAAAAATGTACACTAAAAATTGCCTTGAGAAGGACATTTTGCAGGGCATTGCCATAAAATTATAAAGCTTGTTTGCATGAAAAATCCCCATGCTTTAAAAAATAACCCTATCCTAAAAAAAAAAATAGAATTCCCTGAAAAGGGCATTTGGTTGGGCATTGCCCTTAGAAGGGAATTCGGTATGGTGGTTTAGGGGGTTAATAGTGTAGGGCAGGGGTGTCCAAACTTTGCTCTCCAGAGGTTTTGGAACTACATTTCGATGATGCTCAGCCAGCATTTTATCTAGCTGAGCATCATCGGAAATGTAGTTCCAAAACCTCTGGAGAGCAAAGTTTGGACACCCCTGTTGTAGGGAGTTAATTGCAGTGGGCTATGTGGTGGTTAGAGGCTTAATAGTGTAGTGGGGTAATTTGCAGTGGGGGTTGTGGTGGTTTAGGGATTATTAAAGTAAGGGACTAATTGTGATGTGGTTTAGTGCGTGGGTATGGGTGATTTGTGCTCACGCACAAACTATTTACTTTCAACTTGTAATACAAGCGCAACCCAATGTGTGCAAAAAGCCTCCATCTCGCAAAGTTATTGCGCAAGCGGGAGCGCAAAATAGTGCGCCACTCGTAATCTAGCCCTCAAAAGGCAAAAACTAGGTCAGGACAGTTCCAGGCAACACTCCGGCAAATCCAGTACAAAAATGTAAGGCAAAAGAGAGTTCCAATAACAGATAATCCAAAGTCAGTATCTATTAGAAAGCACACTTAGAGTACAATGTTCTAAAATCAGGCAAAGAGAAGCAGGAAATGCTACCTTATATAAGCTGGCTGGAATGGCAAATTACTGTCAGCTGCATACAGCTAGAGCTAGAGGAGCAACAAAAAAAAAACATACAAAAACACAACTAGTTATTACAAACCCCACCTAAAATCATAGGCATAATATAGCACAATGACAAGGCAACTGCCCAGCAGCCCCGGTTTGCCTCTGGGCATGACATGACGACAGAAAAGAAGCATGAAACTTTTGCAATGGAGCAGCCACTGTCCATAATGACAATATCTTACAAATGGCACAAACTATTTTGATTTAACATTTTATGTGAGCTACAACAAACAATGCAGACAAAATTAACTAGAATTAGTAAATTAAAAAAAAATCTACCAACATATAATTGACTTCAAGGTGATAATTATGCAATGCAATGGCTATATGATATAAATATTTTGAAATACAAGTTATATTCAGGATAAAAACAGATTGGGTGGACTGTGGGTTCAAGAATACAGAAAAAATCAGAGTTGTTGAACTAGGTAGGCCTCTGGTACACAAACCTTGAAAATACATTTACATAGGAGGAGGACAAACACAGGCCTAGAGTCCCTTGGACACAGCGATCAACAGCTCCCTAAGCATTGATGGATGATGACCAGCCACCACAGAGCTGGAAGGGCTAGAGTAGGAGAGGTCACAGCAGAAGACTTTCTGATTTAGGCAGGTCTTACATTACATACACAAACTGCAAAACTACACCACCAAAGGAGGAGGACAAACACATGCTTAGAGGCTCTTGGACACAGTGGCCAACAGTATGCTACAATTTTTTACTTTAACTGATGATGATTACCATGGGGCAGGAAGGGATGGAGTGGCAGCAGAATTACTGAACTATGTACATAAACCTCAAAAATACACCTCCAAGGGAGGAGGATGATAAACATGTGCCTAGAGCCCATTTGACACAGTGGCCATCAGTTCCCTGAGGATATGGCATTGATGGATGACACTACGGAGCCAGAAGGGAAGAAGCAGGTGGGAAATAAACAGCAGCAGGTAGCAAACTTACTAAAGTAGGTAGGCCTCACAGTACATAAACCTCCAAAGGAGGAGGACAAACAGATGCATAGAGTCACTTGGACACAGCGGCCAGCAGCTCCCTGAAGATTTGGCATTGACACAGAATGACCACAATGGATCAAGAAGGGCAGGAGCTGGAGCAGAAAACATTTTAAAATCGATCTTTTTCAAAGCTACAGGCAGGTTAAACTAGTTTTGAAATATTACATTTAAGAAATGCCATTTGCTCCATGAGCTGCAGTGACATTTGTGAGGTTTCAGTATATTGTCATTTAATGAAAACACTCATTCACTTTGGACACTGGTTGGTTGGACAAGAGAAGAGTTCCTAAGCTACTGTAGCCAGGGAAGGCTACACAATTCTCTTGTCATCCAAGTAGCTCAGAGGGTCTGCTGTAGGGGAAAAAGATTGTTTACAAAGATCAGCCTTTACCATGTCTGAGGCACTTGTACTCCCCTTTCTTGAGGGTGGTTCTATGGGTCCCATAAAACACACTACTGCCTTTAACCAAAACACAACTGCTCCGCTCAGCTGTGTTGTGTTGCTTCTGCAGCTACTGGTAGGAGATAAAATAAATTATATCTGCCTCCTGCTGCTGGACTTCTCTCTCACACTCATGTCCTCATTTTCTTGTGAGTTCTATGTGACATTTCTAAAAGTCTTTTTAAGACCACTAACTAACCAGTCATGGTCCCCTCATCTCTGCCTAATGGACTGTCAATGCAAATGTATTGATCGGAAGCCATAGCATGGATAGCCCTCTGCTGCTACAAGATACTTTCCAACATATATAAAGTTAGTAGTTATGTTGTGCGTATGATGGTGCTGGGAAAGTCCAACACTGTGGTTTAGTATTTCTGCAATGTTCAAGTAAAGTTGCTAATCTAGAGTTGCCTTCAGGGATAGCAGCCTTTACCATCATGTGAAGGATGTGAGCTAAACACTGCACACCAATAAAGTCACCCTCACAGAGAGCTTTTGCCATACTGGCTGCTTCATTGGTGATAATAAAACCCATTTCCACCTTGATGCCTGGCCACTTTCTTACCTAGTGCGCCACCTACCTCCTAAAAGTGTGTATATATTGTCAGTGGTTTGTTGCTCATCCAACACCTTGGCATGGAAGAGGAATCATTGGTAGCCCTGCTGATCTACCGACCCACTCCTGCCCTTACCGGAGCTACCTGCCGCTTTACCTCCACTAGCAGTAGAACTACCCCTATCCTCATCACACGCTCTAGGTTGCCATCAGTGTGCCATTAGGGGATCGAAGGCATGATGGCTGCTAGGAGCACACCATAAGTCAGTGGTAAAGTGCACCGACTGTCCAGCAGTATTCACCAACTTCTCCTTCAAAACTGCAATGCTATGCTCCTTGAGAAAGTTCTGCATGAAGGGAGGTTGTATTGGAGAGCAACTGCTTCCATCAACTGCTTGACAGACCCCTTTTCAAGCAAGGAAAAGAACACACAACCGACAGCTACCAGCTGACCTATCGAATAGTTTAATTTTCTCAACTGCAGCCTGGACATCCCCCTAGAGTGAAACCACCAAAATCCTCTAGGGTGGGATGAACAAGTTGTTGTAATGTTAAAGGGACAGTCAAGTCCAAAAAAATGTTCATGTTTCAAATAGGGCATGTAATTTTAAACAACTTTCCAATAAACTTTTATCAACAATTTTGCTTTGTTCTCTTGGTATTCATAGTTGAAAGTTAAAACTAGGAAGGCTCATATGATAATTTCTAAGCCCTTGAAGGCCACCTCTTATTACATGCTTTTTTATTTGCTTTTCACAACAGGGGAGAGCTAGTTCATGTAAGCTGTATAAGCTGTATAGATAGCAATGTGATCACGCCCGTGGCTTGTGGCAGACACTGCACTAATTTGCTAAAATGCAAGTCAATAGATAATAAATAAAATGTCATGTGATCAGGGGGCTGTCAGAAGATACTTAGATACAAGGTAATCACAATGGTAAAAAGTATATTAATATAACTGTGTTGGTTATGCAAAACTGGGGAATGTTTAATAAAGGGATTATCTATCTTTTTCAACAACAAAAATTCTGGTGTTGACTGTCCCTTTAAAGGTGGTACCTGACTCTGCTGACTGCTATCAACACTGTGTCCCTGTCCTGACTACTGCTAGTAGTGCTGTTCCTATTAAGTGGCTGTGAAAAGGAGATTGTTGCGCTGTTACTGCTGCTGCTGGCCTCACCTTCTTCTGAAAATAACACAGCCTGTGGGGATGTTGATTAATCCCAGAGCTGATGCAATGACCCATTACTCTCCCACGGCTAACTGCTTTGCCACACAATTTGCATTTAGCAAAGCAGCCATCTCCAGTGCTAACAAGGTGGTGCCACACCTATGAGCTACATGAAGCAGTTGCTGCCTCTGCCTGCCCTTCTACCGCTGTTGAGGTCTCTTTGCCGGTGGTTTGAGATGGGGCATTGCTAATTATCTCTGTCCTCCCTGGGACACTTGTTCCTTTTTACACTACTAATGGAACTGGCAACATGGGTAGTGGGTGAGGCTGTTGTATGAACTGGCTGTTCAAAACAGGGGATGATGTTGGCAATTGAGAGGGAGAGATACATGAGGAGAGTTCTAGCCTAAAAGCAGCAGTCGTGCTGCTGATCATAGTGCACTGGAAGTGGCAGTGATAGAGCTGATGGTGGCACCGGGGTGAACACTGGTGCAGGTTTTTTTTGGAGTGGATTGTCTAAAGAGCTGACTTGTACATGAAGGCCTCTTTGTAACCTCACCTACCAATTCTACTACTAGGCTTGGAGCCAAACAACGTCAATTCAGCACCTTCATCTTCAGTTACCCTCAGTTACCCTCACTATCCACTTTTGTTTTATGGCTAGACTTAGACAATCTTTACTGATGCTGCTACTAGTCATGGTAGCGGTGGGCCCTACATATCTTCGACACCTGATGGACATGGGATTGCATGCTACAGCTGATGCTGAAAATGATCCTGCTGCTGCTGCCTCTGCCGCTGCTCCTCTAGATGCCAGAGCCAGAAGAGCAGACAGATGGCCTTGAAAATGATATTTGGCTCAGAGGCAACAGTGCTTGTCCCACTTCAGTTTAATAGAAAGACTCTAATTTGAACAGTCAATAGGATTCCAGTAGCTCTCATCTGATTGGCTTTGGCTGTTTTGAACAGCCAATAGGATTTCAGAAGCTATCATCTTATTGGCTGATTTGAATTTGAAGAATCAAATCAGCCAATAGGAATGTAAGGTACGCCATTTTGAAACGACTACCTTGCATTCAACTTCAGTGTGCGGCGGTGACTGGATGAAGATGGATGTCCGGACTTCAGGAACTGTGAGTAGGGGTCAGTGTTAGGTTTTTTTTTTTTCCTTTTTTTTTTTTAGATTAGGGCTTTGGGCAATTGTAAAAGAGCTGAATGCCCTTTTAAGGACAGTGAAAAAGAGCTGAATGCTCTTTTAAGGGCAATGCCCATACAAATGCCCCTTTATGGGGTTTTTTATTTTGGGGGTTGGTTGGGTGGTGGGGGGACTTTGTATTTTTTTTACAGGTAAAAGAGCTGTTTAACTTAGGGTAATGCCCGACAAAAGGCTAGGGGGTGTTTTTTATTTGGGGGGTATTTTTATAGGGCTATTAGATTAGGTGTAATTGTTTTTATTTTTGATCATTTTGTTTATTATTTTTTGTATTAAATAAATAATTATTATTATTTTTTGTAATCTTAGTGTTTTTATTTTTCGTAATTTAGTGTTTATTATTTTTTGTAATTTTCGATTTTTTTATTTTTTTTCGTAGTGTTAGTTTTTTTTTAAATTTGTCATTTAGATTTTTTATAGTTTAAACTTAGGTTAATTTTTATTTCACAGGTAAGTTTTTATTTATTTAAATATAGTTATATTGTAAATTTAATTTAAAGTTAGGGGGGTGTTATGTTTAGGGGTTAATAGTTTAATTTAGTGTTTTGCGATGCGGGGGGGGCGGCGGTTGAGGGGTTAATAGGTTTGCTTAGTGGCGGGGATGTGGGAGGCTAGAGGTTCAGGGGTTAATATGTTTATTTAGTGGCTGCGATGTGAGGGGCCAGAGGTTTAGGGGTTCATATATTTAAATAGTGTTGGCGATGTGGGTGGGCGGCAGATTAGGGGTTAATAGGTTTATTGATTAGTCGCAATGTGGGTGGGCGGCAGATTAGGGGTTAATAGGTTTAATATAGTGTTTGCGATGCGGGAGGGTGGTGGTTTAAGGGTTAATAGGTAGTTTATGGGTGTTATTTACAGAAAAGCAGTACAAGACCGCAAAGGAATGTACAACTGGAAGCACTCTGATTCCCTCATAAATTATTAGACCTTATGAGCAAAAAGTGGCAGATATTCAATGGAAAAATATATTAAAATATAACTTTTATTAGGGCAAATTAAAATAATGGACAACAAAGTTAAAAACACAGGAATGTCTTCTAGACCTAAAATAGGTTAGAATGTGATGGCGTGGTTAAATGGGAGAATCAATGATTTGCTAATAACTAGGAGCTCTGGCTGCTGCAGTATATATAAAAGTATACCAGTGATTATAGTATAAATGACCTAGGATATCATTGTTAATCCGGAGTCTTTAATTGTAAAAATCACTTGATAGCCCTAATAATATCATATGTATGTTGGAGACCAGGGAGTGTTAGTTGCTCCTGTTTAGTATAAATTTATTATGAGTTGAAGTTAGTTGGTGGTTATTACACGTTATATTATTCTAAGTCTGTAAAGGATATATAGTATTATCCCTATTATAGGTAGAAATATTGGGCTAGAGTTAAACACTCCTGAATAGTATCATGAACATCTATATAGCATTAACTAATGTGTATCAATGTTTTTTTATTGAAAATACAAATTCTATGTAGTGGATTTGCCAAGTATCTAAGAGAGGTAATTATTACAGAGACACTGTCATTCCATGTATCAATAGTGTTTAATTGAGTATATTGTTGCTACAATAATTGTAACATTAGATTAACATATTAAATATATGTATATATTTTCTAGTTCACTGGGTTTCATTTGACAATAAGCCAGGCTTGTTATTACAATCCCATTAATATAGATCCCAATACATCATATTTCCCCTGATGCGTATATTTTGTATTAATATAACTCGATTAAAGAATATTTATTTTGTTTATGATAAATGGCGGTTTAAATAAACCTATTAGGAATTGGCTATATTATCTGCCTTCCTGGACTTACTCCTTGTCAGGATATTATATATATATTTTATCTTATAAGTATCATGTCCAGTAAATGTTGTACTGTTGATTATAGCAACATGCAAAGTGTATTTTATCTATATGACTATTGTGGTTTGTGTACACCCACTACACATCCGTTACGTTTTCTAAACTGCTGATATTAATCACAGTACTAAATACCATATTGTTCCGAGTATAGGCCGCACTTTTTTCCCCTAATGTAAGTATTTAAATCAGGGGTGCGGCCTATACTCTGGATGTTACATTGAATGGTCCGTGTCGTGGTCGGGGTTGGGCGGAAGCACTGTTCTCATTACAAGGAGGGGTTTGGTCACACACACTTGACTTCCTGGAGATTCTGACAACTGAAGCCTCCGCACACAACACTCCCAGAGAGGATGGGTACCAATGTGGATCCCCTTCTCAAAGGAGCAGGAAAAAGCAACCCTCCGCCTGACCCACCCGCGATGAGCACAATCCAGAGAGCACCACCAGAATATCCCAACATTGATCCACTGCACAGTGTCACAGAAGCAGATGTCTGACACGGTATATCCCCCAGCAACAACGTGGCCAACGTCGATGTGCTCAGGATGGGAGTGGGAGGAGCTGCTTTGAGTTACCGGTATCGGCTGTGACACAGGAGGTAGCGTGACAGGAGGGTGAGTCAGGATTAAGGTACACTATAGGTATCGGCTGTGACACAGGAGGCAGCGTGACAGGAGGGCGAGTCCGGATTAATTAAGATAAAATTGATCTTAATAAAGTCATCTAACTTCAGTACTGTACCTACTACTAGTAAGAGGATTAACTACAATAACCCCTTTGAAAATACCAAAAATCTATCTATAACTCTCTTTAACACCCAGGGTGGGAGCTGCCTTATGTGTGTGTGCTGAGGGTGAGTCTGGATTGGGTATGTATAATTGGTGAGGAGGGGGTTGTGTGAGGAAGAAGGGGGCTAAAAGGGTGAGGAGGGATGAGGGGAGGCTTGTATAAGGTAGATAGTTAATAGGGGGAGTAGTGGGCACTGTGTGAGGGAAGGAGGCTGAGTGGGTTAAGAGGAGGCAGCCTGTGAAGGTTATGATGTGTGTGTGAGGGGGGGAGGGTAAGGGGGAGGGTAAGAAAACTGATCTGTCAGGGAGGGAGGCTAAGAGATTAAGAGGGGTCTGTGTTTGGGGGAGATGAGGGGCTGAAAAATGTAGTTTCTTTAAAATGGCACCAAACTTTAAGGGTGCGGCTTATAATCAGGAGCGGCCAATACTCGGAACAATACGTATCGTTCTATAACCTATGAATATAGCTATTGTGCAAGCCGTATTGGATATAATTGAATAACCTGAAGAGTTATATAAAAATGTAATTAATACTATACAGACTTTGCTCCTAGATATCACTGCTCAATATCCCCTGGACTTGCTCCTTGTGTAGATTTTATATGTATTTTATCATATTGGTATCATGTCCTATAAACATTACACCCACTGATAAGTTAATTGTAGCAACATGCAAACTATATTTTATCTATAAGACTGTTCTGATTTGTATACACCCAATACAGTTATGTGGCGTTTTCTGCACTGCTGATATTCATCACAGTAATAGATACATCGTTCTATGACCTATAAATTTAGCTTTTGTGTAAAATGAATTTTATAGAATTAGATAACCTGAAGAGGTATAAACAAATAATGCTGTCCGGACTTTGCTCTTAGATACCACTGCTCAATATCTCCCTATATTCCAGTTCTGTGCATACGTAAATAAGGAGAGGTTTCAGGTGCCTTCCCACGTAACCACGTTATCTAAAAAGTGTATATTAAAGTAAAAGTAAAATGGTTTTGAAAATGGTTCTTCCGTTAACCCACAATTACCAACTTAGAAATAAATAAACCACCATTAATAAACGTTCCTGCTTAAATAATTAATGGCCTAAATGAGTGCCATTTAACTAGAATAAGCTGGTCATTTTAAATAAAGTTTTTAGGCTAGATTCCTGCTATATTTAAAATAGAGAGTGAGAGCCCATTAACTCCCCAACCTCCCCTGACTTTTTTTGCCAACAGACTCGGCTTTCTCAAAGGGTTGAACTGTAACTCAAAACTCGAAAAATCGTAATCTAGCCAAATGAAAATAAAAAATCTTATTATTACTTAAAAAACAAAACAACCTAAGATTAAATTAAAATAAATAAATCTAAAATTTAAAAAAATTAAAAAAATTAAACCTAATCTAATACCCCTATAGAAATAAAAAAGCCCCCAACATAAATACACCCCCTAATCTAACACTAAAATACCAATAGCCCTTAAAAGGGTATTTTGTAGGGCATTTCCCTAAGTTAAACAGCTCCTTTACCTCAAAATACAATTTAACCCCTAACAGTAAACCCCCCAACCCACCAACTCCCCAAAATAAAAAAACCTAACACTAAAAAAACCTAAGCTACCCATTGCCCCTAAATGGGCATTTGTATGGGCATTGCCCTTAAAAGGGCAATCGGCTCTTTTGCAGCCTATTAAAATAAAAAAATCCTTAATAAAAAAAAAAACACAATGGGTATCTTAGGTTTTTTTTATTGTTAGTTTTTGTATTTTAAAGGGTTTGGTGAGTTGGGGGGTTTACTGTTAGCTTGTGGGAGCAATAAATTGTAATGGCTGGTTATTTATCATGTGCCCACAAATGGGTGAATTTGCCCATTTGCGTGTGATAAATTAGCAATCTATTTGTAATCTGACCCTTAATTTGTTGTACATGTGTTTTGTAAAACTTTTATTTTAGCCCTTTGACTTCACTTCAGGTCTCAAGTTTCGTTAACTCTTCTAGCGCTATTTTTGCGTTCACTTGAGTTCAATATATAGCTTTCAACTTGAAAAATGAGCAATATTTAGTGTGTTTGTGATCTCCATTGAAAGTATTGGGCACACTAAATGGATGTTGGCCGTGTCTGGTAAAAGGCGAATTCATCAGGGTAAAACAGAATTGCTCCGTGGATAAAGTATATCAGTAAGAGAGTAAGGTACTGAATAATTGACTCCTAGAAAGGGGTTACCTATTAGCTATGATACAGAGGGCTTCTGAACAGGTATATAGGATAAAGCGACATGTTCAATTACAGGACCATGAATGTCACAAAAGAGCTCCCAAGACCAAATTAACCTTCAGTACACTTTTCAGTAAACAATTTGGTGAAATATTACAGATTGTTAAAATAAATGTGCCCATTTTTCTTGAGGACATTTGACATTGATTCCTGGATAGCATCCATCCCTTTAATTTACTCTGCTGCGGCTTCATACTTGGCCACTAGAGGGCTCTTCCTTTTTGTGATTACTGGTTGCTTGAACCTGTCTTGCTGCTCTCCTATAAAAGGGCTATCACTTCCCCCATTAAAGTACCTGAGTATCCTGTGGCATTGCTATCACAAGTACTGGAGTATCCTGTGGCATTACTATCTCAAGTACCGGAGTATCTTGTGGCATTGCTATCTCAAGTACCGGAGTATCCTGTGGCATTGCTATCTCAAGTACCGGAGTATCCTGTGGCATTGCTATCTCAAGTACCGGAATATCCTGTGGCATTGCTATCTCAAGTACCAGAGTATCCTGTGGCATTGCTATCTCAAGTACCGGAATATCCTGTGGCATTGCTATCTCAAGTACCGGAGTATCCTGTGGCATTGCTATCCCAAGTACTGGAGTATCCTGTGGCAATGCTATCCCAAGTACTGGAGTATCCTGTGGCATTGCTATCTCAAGTACCGGAGTATCCTGTGGCATTGCTATCTCAAGTACCGGAGTATCCTGTGGCATTGCTATCACAAGTACTGGAGTATCCTGTGGCATTGCTATCTCAAGAACCGGAGTATCCTGTGACATTGCTATCTCAAGTACCGGAGTATCCTGTGGCATTGCTATCACAAGTACTGGAGTATCCTGTGGCATTGCTATCCCAAGTACTGGAGTATCCTGTGGCATTGCTATCTCAAGTACCGGAGTATCCTGTGGCATTGCTATCTCAAGTACCGGAGTATCCTGTGGCATTGCTATCACAAGTACTGGAGTATCTTGTGGCATTGCTATCTCAAGTACCGGAGTATCCTGTGGCATTGCTATCTCAAGAACCGGAGTATCCTGTGGCATTGCTATCTCAAGTACCGGAGTATCCTGTGGCATTGCTATCTCAAGTACCGGAGTATCCTGTGGCATTGCTATCACAAGTACCGGAGTATCCTGTGGCATTGCTATCACAAGTACCGGAGTATCCTGTGGCATTGCTATCTCAAGTACCGGAGTATCCTGTGGCATTGCTATCTCAAGTACCGGAGTATCCTGTGGCATTGCTATCACAAGTACCGGAGTATCCTGTGGCATTGCTATCACAAGTACCGGAGTTTCCTGTGGCATTGCTATCACAAGTACTGGAGTATCCTGTGGCATTGCTATCACAAGTACCGGAGTATCCTGTGGCATTGCTATCTCAAGTACCGGAGTATCCTGTGGCATTGCTATCTCAAGTACTGGAGTATCCTGTGGCATTGCTATCCCAAGTACTGGAGTATCCTGTGGTATTGCTATCACAAGTACTGGAGTATCCTGTGGCATTGCTATCACAAGTCCCGGAGTATCCTGTGGCATTGCTATCACAAGTAACGGAGTATCCTGTGGCATTGCTATCTCAAGTACCGGAGTATCCTGTGGCATTGCTATCCCAGTACCGGAGTATCCTGTGGTATTGCTATCACAAGTACTGGAGTATCCTGTGGCATTGCTATCCCAAGTACCGGAGTATCCTGTGAACACACCTCAATCGTGACAGGACAATGATTTGAATTCTGTAGTTAGCTCCAACTGTTATTTTGTTTCAAGGAGGAATTGTTCCTTTTGGAATCTTTACTCACCGAGCCAAGTTAGTTCCAAAAAAAAAAAGAAGCAAACTGCTGGTTGCATTGCAAAGGACATTACAAGTGTAGTGCTTCCAACTGTAAAGCTTGTGGACATGCTCAGGTGGCTAGACAGTTCCAGTCCAAGATTACCAAAATAATATTTCATTTAAACAGCTGTATTAACCGCAGAACACATCATGTGATCTACTTGGTGACCTGTGTGGAGTGCAATCTGCAGTACATGAGAATGACGGTTAGGGAGGTCAGAGTATGTATTAAGGAGCACTTGAATGATATCTCTTCTGTTAACCCATGTTCAGCATTGGCAACTCATTTTATTGAAGAACATCATTGTTTAGTAGGGACATTTACATGGTTGGTAATTGAACCTGTGAGACCACCACCAAGAGTTGGCAAAGTGGATAGTATTCTCTTTAGAAGAGAGGCATATTGAAATCTCACATGAACATAGCTGCTGATATCTAAATATGATATCTATCTAATATTTGGCAAATATAATTTTATATATAATATATTTAATATTGAAAATATATATATATATATATATATATATATATATATATATATATATATATATATATAAATATATATATATATATATATATATATATATATATATACTGTATGTATGTATATATATATATATATATATATATATACTGTATGTATATATATATATATATATATATATATATATATATATATATATTTCTTCTGTTAAGTGTGATCAGTCCACGGGTCATCATTACTTCTGGGATATTACTCCTCCCCAACAGGAAGTGCAAGAGGATTCACCCAGCAGAGCTGCATATAGCTCCTCCCCTCTACGTCACTCCCAGTCATTCTCTTGCACCCAACGACTAGATAGGATGTGTGAGAGGACTATGGTGATTATACTTAGTTTTATATCTTCAATCAAAAGTTTGTTATTTTAAAATAGCACCGGAGTGTGTTATTACCTCTCTGGCAGAGTTTGAAGAAGAATCTACCAGAGTTTTGCTATGATTTTAGCCGGAGTAGTTAAGATCATATTGCTGTTCTCGGCCATCTGAGGAGTGAGGTAAACTTCAGATCAGGGGACAGCGGGCAGATGAATCTGCATAGAGGTATGTAGCAGTTTTTATTTTCTGACAATGGAATTGATGAGAAAATCCTGCCATACCGATATAATGTCATGTATGTATACTTTACACTTCAGTATTCTGGGGAATGGTACTTCACTAGAATTACACTGTAAGAAATACATAAAGCTGTTTAATAACTAGAGATTATGTTTAACGTTTTTGCTGGAATGTAAAATCGTTTTCATTTGCTGAGGTACTGTGTGAATAAATGTTTGGGCACTATTTTTCCACTTGGCAGTTGCTTAATCTGTTTTTCTGACAGTTTCTGTTCTCCCTCACTGCTGTGTGTGAGGGGGAGGGGCCGTTTTTTTGGCGCTTTTACTATGCATCAAATATTTCAGTCAGCAACTCATTGTATTCCCTGCATGATCCGGTTCATCTCTACAGAGCTCAGGGATCTTCAAAACTTATTTTGAGGGAGGTAATTTCTCTCAGCAGAGCTGTGAGAATTATAGTTTGACTGAGATAAAAAACGTTTATTCTGTAATTTGTTTCCTGCTTTCAGAATTTGTTATCTTTGCTAATGGGATTAAACCTTTGCTAAAGTTGTGTTGTTTACAAGGATTGAGGCTATAACTGTTTCAATTTATTAATTTTCAACTGTCATAGATCTTCTGTGCTTCTTAAAGGCACAGTACGTTTTAATATTATTCTAATTGAATTGTATTTCCAAGTTGCAAGTTTATTTGCTAGTGTGTTAAACATGTCTGATTCAGAGGATGATACCTGTGTCATTTGTTGCAATGCCAAAGTGGAGCCCAATAGAAATTTATGTACTAACTGTATTGATGCTACTTTAAATAAAAGTCAATCTGTACAAATTGAACAAATTTCACCAAACAACGAGGGGAGAGTTATGCCGACTAACTCGCCTCACGTGTCAGTACCTACATCTCCCGCTCAGAGGGAGGTGCGTGATATTGTAGCGCCCGAGTACATCTGGGCGGCCATTACAAATCACATTACAGGATATGGCTACTGTTATGACTGAGGTTTTGGCTAAATTACCAGAACTAAGAGGTAAGCGTGATCACTCTGGGGTGAGAACAGAGTGCGCTGATAATATTAGGGCCATGTCAGACACTGCGTCACAGGTGGCAGAACATGAGGACGGAGAACTTCATTCTGTGGGTGACGGTTCTGATCCAAACAGACTGGATTCAGATATTTCAAATTTTAAATTTAAACTGGAAAACCTCCGTGTATTACTAGGGGAGGTATTAGCGGCTCTGAATGATTGTAACACAGTTGCAATACCAGAGAAAATGTGTAGGTTGGATAAATATTTTGCGGGGTACCGACGAGTACTGAGGTTTTTCCTATACCTAAGAGACTTACTGAAATTGTTACTAAGGAGTGGGATAGACCCGGTGTGCCGTTCTCACCCCCTCCGATATTTAGAAAAATGTTTCCAATAGACGCCCACCACAAGGGACTTATGGCAAACGGTCCCCTAAGGTGGAGGGAGCAGTTTCTACCTTAGCTAAGCGTACCACTATCCCGGTGGAGGATAGCTGTGCTTTTTCAGATCCAATGGATAAAAAATTAGAGGGTTACCTTAAGAAAATGTTTGTTCAACAAGGTTTTATATTGCAACCCCTTGCATGCATTGCGCCGATCATGGCTGCAGCGGCATTCTGGATTGAGTCTCTGGAAGAGAACATTGTTTCAGCTACTCTGGACGACATTACGGACAGGCTTAGAGTCCTTAAACTAGCTAATTCATTCATTTCGGAGGCCGTAGTACATCTTACTAAACTTACGGCGAAGAATTCAGGATTCGCCATTCAGGCACGCAGGGCGCTGTGGCTAAAATCCTGGTCAGCTGATGTTACTTCTAAGTCTAAATTGCTTAATATACCTTTCAAAGGGCAGACCTTATTCGGGCCCGGGTTGAAAGAGATTATCGCTGACATTACAGGAGGTAAAGGCCATGCCCTGCCTCAGGACAAAGCCAAAGCCAAGACTAGACAGTCTAATTTCGTTCCTTTCGTAATTTCAAAGCAGGAGCAGCATCAACTTCCTCTGCACCAAAACAGGAAGGAGATGTTGCTCGCTACAGACAAGGCTGGAAACCTAACCAGTCCTGGAACAAGGGCAAGCAGACTAGGAAACCTGCTGCTGCCCCTAAAACAGCATGAATTGAGGGCCCCCGATCCGGGATCGGATCTAGTGGGGGGCAGACTTTCTCTCTTCGCCCAGGCTTGGGCAAGAGATGTTCAGGATCCCTGGGCGCTAGAGATAATATCTCAGGGATACCTTCTGGACTTCAAATACTCTCCTCCAAGAGAGAGATTTCATCTGTCAAGATTGTCAACAATCCAGACAAAGAAAGAGGCGTTTCTTACGCTGCGTACAAGAGCTCTTGTTAATGGGAGTAATCGATCCAGTTCCACGATCGGAACAGGGACAGGGGTTTTACTCAAATCTGTTTGTGGTTCCCAAAAAAGAGGGAACTTTCAGACCAATCCTGGACTTAAAGATCCTAAACAAATTCCTAAGAGTTCCATCGTTCAAGATGGAGGACTATTCGGACAATTTTACCTATGATCCAAGAGGGTCAGTACATGACCACTGTAGATTTAAAAGATGCTTACCTTCACATACCGATTCACAAAGATCATTATCGGTACCTAAGGTTTGCCTTCCTAGACAGGCATTACCAGTTTGTGGCTCTTCCATTCGGATTGGCTACAGCTCCAAGAATCTTCACAAAGGTTCTGGGTGCTCTTCTGGCGGTACTAAGACCGCGGGGAATCTCGGTAGCTCCATACCTAGACGACATTCTGATACAAGCTTCAAGCTTTCAAACTGCCAAGTCTCATACAGAGTTAGTGCTGGCATTTCTAAGGTCACATGGATGGAAGGTGAACGAAAAGAAAAGTTCACTCGTTCCACTCACAAGAGTTCCCCTTACTGGGGACTCTTATAGATTCTGTAGAAATGAAGATTTACCTGACAGAGGACAGGCTAACAAGACTTCAAAGTGCTTGCCGCACCCTTCATTCCATTCAACACCCGTCAGTGGCTCAATGCATGGAGGTAATCGGCTTAATGGTAGCGGCAATGGACATAGTAACCTTTGCACGCCTACACCTCAGACCACTGCAACTGTGCATGCTAAGTCAGTGGAATGGGGATTACTCAGACTTATCCCCTTCTCTGAATCTGGATCAAGAGACCAGAAATTCTCTTCTATGGTGGCTTTCTCGGCCACATCTGTCCAGGGGGATGCCATTCAGCAGACCAGACTGGACAATTGTAACAACAGACGCCAGCCTTCTAGGTTGTGGTGCCGTCTGGAATTCTCTGAAGGCTCAGGGACAATGGAGTCAGGAGGAGAGTCTCCTGCCAATAAACATTCTGGAATTGAGAGCAGTTTCTCAATGCCCTCCTGGCTTGGCCCCAGTTGACAACTCGGGGGTTCATCAGGTTTCAGTCGGACAACATCACGACTGTAGCTTACATCAACCATCAGGGAGGGACAAGAAGCTCCCTAGCTATGATGGAAGTATCAAAGATAATTCGCTGGGCAGAGTCTCACTCTTGCCATCTGTCAGCAATCCACATCCCGGGAGTGGAGAACTGGGAGGCGGATTTCTTAAGTCGTCAGACTTTTCATCCGGGGGAGTGGGAACTTCATCCGGAGGTCTTTGCCCAAATACTTCGACGTTGGGGCAAACCAGAGATAGATCTCATGGCGTCTCGACAGAACGCCAAGCTTCCTCGTTACGGGTCCCAGATCCAGGGATCCAGGAGCAGTCCTGATAGATGCTCTGACAGCACCTTGGGACTTCAGGATGGCTTACGTGTTTCCACCCTTCCCGTTGCTTCCTCGATTGATTGCCAGAATCAAACAAGAGAGAGCATCAGTGATTCTAATAGCACCTGCGTGGCCACGAAGGACTTGGTATGCAGACCTGGTGGACATGTCATCCTGTCCACCTTGGTCTCTACCTCTGAAACAGGACCTTCTGATACAGGGTCCCTTCAAACATCAAAATCTAACTTCTCTGAAGCTGACTGCTTGGAAATTGAACGCTTGATTTTATCAAGACGTGGGTTTTCTGAGTCAGTTATTGATACCCTAATACAGGCTAGGAAACCTGTTACCAGAAAGATTTACCATAAGATATGGCGTAAATACCTATATTGGTGTGAATCCAAAGGTTACTCTTGGAGTAAGGTTAGGATTCCTAGGATATTGTCTTTTCTACAAGAAGGTTTAGAAAAGGGTTTATCTGCTAGTTCATTAAAGGGACAGATCTCAGCTCTGTCCATTCTGTTACACAAACGTCTGTCAGAAGTTCCTGACGTCCAGGCTTTTTGTCAGACTTTGGCCAGGATTAAGCCTGTGTTTAAAACTGTTGCTCCACCATGGAGTTTAAACCTTGTTCTTAATGTTTTACAGGGCGTTCCGTTTGAACCCCTTCATTCCATTGATATAAAGTTGTTATCTTGGAAAGTTCTATTTTTAATGGCTATTTCCTCGGCTCGAAGAGTCTCTGAATTATCAGCCTTACATTGTGATTCTCCTTATTTGATTTTTCATTCGGATAAGGTAGTCCTGCGTACTAAACCTGGGTTCTTACCTAAGGTACTTACTAACAGGAATATCAATCAAGAGATTGTTGTTCCTTCTTTATGCCCAAATCCTTCTTCAAAGAAGGAACGTCTACTGCACAACCTGGATGTAGTCCGTGCTCTAAAATTTTACTTACAGGCAACTAAGGAATTTCGACAAACGTCTTCTCTGTTTGTCATTTACTCTGGGCAGAGGAGAGGTCAAAAAGCTTCCGCTACCTCTCTTTCTTTTTGGCTTCGTAGCATAATTCGTTTAGCTTATGAGACTGCTGGACAGCATCCTCCTGAAAGAATTACAGCTCATTCTACTAGAGCTGTGGCTTCCACTTGGGCCTTCAAGAATGAGGCCTCTGTTGAACAGATTTGCAAGGCTGCAACTTGGTCTTCGCTTCATACTTTTTCCAAATTTTACAAATTTGACACTTTTGCTTCATCGGAGGCTATTTTTGGGAGAAAGGTTCTTCAGGCAGTGGTTCCTTCTGTATAAAGAGCCTGCCTATCCCTCCCGTCATCCGTGTACTTTTGCTTTGGTATTGGTATCCCAGAAGTAATGATGACCCGTGGACTGATCACACTTAACAGAAGAAAACATAATTTATGCTTACCTGATAAATTCCTTTCTTCTGTAGTGTGATCAGTCCACGGCCCCGCCCTGTTTTTAAGGCAGGTAAATATTTTTTAATTTATACTCCAGTCACCACTTCACCCTTGGCTTTTCCTTTCTCGTTGGTCCTTGGTCGAATGACTGGGAGTGACGTAGAGGGGAGGAGCTATATGCAGCTCTGCTGGGTGAATCCTCTTGCACTTCCTGTTGGGGAGGAGTAATATCCCAGAAGTAATGATGACCCGTGGACTGATCACACTACAGAAGAAAGGAATTTATCAGGTAAGCATAAATTATGTTATATATATATATATATATATATATATATATATATATATATATATATATATATGCAGATTGTACTTAAAGGGACACTAAATCCAATTTTTTTCTTTCATGATTCAGATAGAGCATGTAATTTTAAGCAAATTTCTAATTTACTCCTATTATCAATTTTTCTTTGTTCTCTTGCTATCTTTATTAAAAAAGCAGAAATGTGATGCATAGGAGCCGTCCCATTTTTGGTTGAGAACCTTGGTTATGCTTGCTTATTGGTGAGTAAATGTAAGCCTTTAATAAGCAAGCACTATCCATGGTGCTGAACCTAAAATGGGCTGACTGCTAAGATTTACATTCCTGCTTTTAAATTAAAGATAGCAAGAGAACGAAGAAAAATTGATAATAGGATTACATTAGAATGTTTCTTAAAATAAATTAATAAAAAAAATTGGGTTCAATGTCCCTTTAATTCTACACAGGTCACATAGTAAGGTGTTACCTTAAAGGGACACTGAACCAAAACATTTTCATGATTCAGATAGAGCATGTGATTCTAAGCAACTTTCTAATTTATACCTATTATGAATTTTTCTTCATTCTCTTGCTATCTTTATTTGAAAAGCAAATATGTAAGTTTAGAAGCCGGCCCATTTTTGGTTCACAACCTGGGTTGTCCTTGCTGATTGAACAGCACCAATAAACAAGTGCTGTCCAGGGTGCTCAACCAGATGGCTCCTTAGCTTAGATGACTTCTTTTTCAAATAAAGATAGCAAGAGAACGAAGAAAAATTGATAATGGGAGTAAATTAGAAAGTTGCTTAAAATTGCATGATCTATCTGAATCATGAAAGAAAAAATTTGGATTTAGTGTGTCTTTAACCACTACCGGGACTTTCAGAGAAAAACTTTTCCAAAATACCAGAGACTTTTTAGCATTTTTTCTATCACTTAATTTAAACAGAAATAGATCATTTTTTTTTACTATTTACTATTCAAAACTATATATATATTTTAAGTAGGCAACCCAAGGTATTGATCTAAGTCCATTTTGGTATATTTCATGCCACCATTTCACCACCAAATGTAATCAAATAATTTTTTTTTTACTTTTTTCACAAACTTTGGGTTTCTCACAGAAATTATTTACATACTGCTTGTGCAATCATGGTACAAATGGTTGAAAAAGTTTCACTGGGATTCCCTTTGTTCAGAAATAGCAGACATATATGGCTTTGCCATTTCTTTTTGGTAATTAGAAGGCCGCTATTTGCAGCTGCATACCACACTTCTATTATTTCAGGCAGTGAAGGGGTAAATTAGGTAACTTGGAAGGTTAATTTTAGCTTTAGTGGAGAGATTACTCTCCCACTTGACTCTTCCCACCCCCTGATCCCTTCCAAACAGCTCTCTTCCCTCCCCCACCCCCACTGGTCACCCCAATCTTAGGTACTGGCAGCTCTCTAAACCTCCCCCCTCTAACTACTAGCCACCATCTTAGGTACTGGTAGCTGTCTGCCAGTACCTATAAACTGCTTTTTTTTAAATATATTTTTAAATTTCTTGTAACATAGTGCCCCCCCCACCCACGATCACACCCCCACATCGCTTTTTCTGTAGTGTAGCTACCAAATCCCTCCCTGTCCCTTTATTTTTTTTATGTAGCGCAGGGCCCTCCCACTACCTCCCCCTCCCTCCCCCCTCCGCTGCTGGGCCGCCCACCCACCACCCACCTCCAGACAACACCTTCCGCTGGCACCAGCAACGATCGTTAAAAACGGTGACACACCCAGTTTCATCATCTGTAACGATCAGACATTTGCCTTAATATGGAACTGGAGCACCAATCGCACTCCAGTTCCATATACGGCAGATGCCTTGAGCTTCAGGAACTCTAGCTCTCAGCTGTAATTTAAGAGCCGAGACTGCTGGATTTTCCTGAAACTAAGACGTATATATACGTTTGTCATTATGGTAGGCAAAGTGTTACAAGACTTATACGTCTTATTGGGTAAAGGGGTTAAGTCCCTGAGTACATATATGATAGGCAAAACATGTGTATAGATTTCTTATCCAATATATGCGAATTCAGGGAATTTTGATGTATACAGAGTTAACATTTTGTAATGATGGTAATGGGCTATTATCCAAACTATCAGAGAGTTGCTTTGTAAATAAAGGAACTGATGCAGAGAGCCAACGTAGGTCTCTGATGATGGCATAACGCCGAAACGCATCAGATCCATTCTGTCTACACTTGCAAGTCTGCTTTTATTTCTTTTGTTATCCATGTGTTAATAAACTTTTGCATATAAAATTGAAGACGTCCATTCTCCGCATTCCTAGTTGGTCCTCATACCATGTTGGCCGCATTAAACCTTCTCTGGTAAATGTTTTTTTGTACGATGGACTTGTAATATCAAATTGTGTTAGTATTAATATGGGAATTTCTTAAATAATGTTTCCTGAAGACTAATGGATACCCAATCTTCATAAATGCAATGATAGTTAGCCAGTTTAAAAGAATCAAATTTTTCTGATAATAAACAAAATAATTAATTATCTCATTAAAATCCATGGACATATTCACAACATATTCAAACATAATTTATATCAATTATACAATAAAATAATGGACATAATGGAACTTCAATGATGCAATATAGGAAACAGCTGCTACTAAATGCAGCCAGTAAGAGCTAATTGGGGCATCCCAAGGAAAATCAATATTAAAAATTAATATATTTTATGGGAGTTAATACAGGATGATTCACAGTATGGTTGTGAGAGATGTGCCTGCTGGGACCATGTGTCTTGTTCAATTTTATTGCAACTTTAAAGCAGCTTACTGTTCTGGCCATAAGAATAATTTCTCTATGTTCTTCTTTAGATAAATGCACTTTAGAACCCCCCCCCCTAAAAACAATTGTTATTCACTCTGTATGGTGACTTTTGACTTTTGTACAGAGCACCTTCCAGTGTCACTGTTAAAAAAAAATTGCAAACGTTCCCATGCTGTTATACACCGTACTCACAATGTAATGCATTGTGAGCAAGGTGTATTATATTGTTCCCACGATTTAACTATTTTGTGCCCAAGCAACAATCATTAAAGCATGCACACCAGATATTGGTCTCAAAGATGCAGTTACATTGTGCACTCAAAATAGTTAATTAATGTGCACAATGTAACTGTATAATCATGGCAGTTGTTTCCTCCTCTTTTCTTACATATGCGGGGCGTGTCCTCACAGATCCTGCATGGCATAATTGCTGATTGGCTATAATTGCCAGTGGAGGAGTTGCTAACTCAGACATACACCCAATGGAGGCGTTGTTAAATCACTACTTCTCCAATAGTAACTACTGACCTGAAATTCTATTGTCACAAAGTTCTGCATCATTGTAATAAAACCACCCAAATATCTTAAGCTTCTTTTGCGAAATGTGGTGTAGGAAATCTGGTGAACAAGTGAGAGGTAATATTAATATTTCCTCTGCAGGTCTACAGCAGTTTAGGCGTTAATGCAGAGGAAGTATTACTGTCGCTTGTCCATTTTTCATCAGATTTCCTAAGTCACATTTCAAAATACAGTAGATGTTTAAGATATTTGGGTGGTTTCATAACAGTGATGTAGATATTTGTGACAATAGTATTTCAGGACATCATTTACAATTGGAGAAGTAGTGATTTAACAAGTTCTCTACCTGGTGTGTGTCTGAGTTAGCAGCTCCTCGGCAGTTATAGCCAATTAGCATTTATAAGAAAAGAGGAGGAAACAGCGGCCATGATCATACAGTTACAGCATGCACACAAATTAAAGGGACACTGAACTCAATTTTTTTTTTTTTTTTTGTGATTGAGATAGAGCATACAATTTTAAGCAACTTTCTAATTTACTCCTATTGACAAATTTTCTTCATTCTCTTGGTATCTTTATTTGAAATGCAAGAATGTAAGTTTAGATGCCGTTAACAACAGAACCCTTAAAATGAGATTTCCTTATTTTTCATGAAGGGTCTTATACCCCTCAAATTATATCATAGGAAGCAATGAGGCTCTGTAGTAGCCCCCTCCCCTCACCACTAGATATTGCTTGGTTCCTAGTGGGTAGGGAATTATTGGTTTTAATGAAGATCAGCTTCTAGTGTCTCCCCTTTCAAATGAGTAGTCACTTGTCCCTTTAGCATTAATGGGAGGAAGATAGGGGCTCTATTAGAGCCCTTATTCTCCTCAGGGAAAACAACACTTAAAGAGACATAAACTTAAAATTTTCTTTCATGATTCAGATAGAAATTTTAAACAACTTTTCAATTTACTTCTATTATCACATTTGCTTTGTTCTTTTGGTATCTTTTGTTGAAGAAGCAACTGCACTACTGGGATCTAAGTGAACACATCAATTGAGCCAACAAGAAGAGACAAAATATGTGCAGCCCCCAATCAGCAACTAGCTCCCAGTAGTGCTTTGCTGCTCCTGAGCCTTTCTATGTATTATTTTCTATGTGCCTTGCAACATGTGTACACCTGTGTATATATATATATATATATATATATATATATGTACACATATAAACACATATATACATATACACTTCTGAGCCCTTGCCATTCCTACACCTTGACATATACCTTATCCATTTTAAACCCTTTTTATACATTTATTTCAATAATAAACTTATATTTTATATTTAATATGTTTATATATGAGGGGAATACTTTATTTTAATATGTTTTATATGTGCTTTTTTTAACGTTTATTGTAGACTTAAAACTATACTTCAGATGTCAAGTTGCGCTAACCTTTTAATCGCTATTATGTATTGCACTCAAGTGCAACACATAATTTTCAACTTGTAATATGAGCCATGTGGCAAATTTTAACAGCTTTTTTTGACACGTACAAATTTGTTGTATGTTTAGTAATGTTATATAATGTAAATTGTAAGTTAAGTAAATGAATATTGCTGCATGTGAGAAGTAATTATTTACAATTTTTTATAGTTCTGGTTTTATATCAGTTACCTGTGCTGTTAAAATAAAATCAGAGTAATTATAATATGAATTTAAGGTGTCTTTATGACTTAAGTAAAAAAAAAAAGTACGTTTTGATCCAATATGCATTTATTTTTGATAGCATTATGTTTCACAAATACAGTAAACAGATTTTCTGTATAATGTCATATCTCAATTAACAGGGAAATAGTTATTTTTACTTGTATGAAAATGAAAATAGAGTTATAGATAATCCAAATAAGACCACAAGGAAATTAAAATTTGATGTTGATGTCAGATCATGTAATATTAGATTTATCAAAGTATAATACATGACTGCCTACTGTAATATAACACTGAACCATAATGCCACTCAGAATGACATTGGCTTGCTAATTTCAAATTAAACCCTATTTGCAGTAATAAGAACACCAAATGCAAAACCCCAATTACTTGTTGGTTCGTTGAATAAATTGCACAGGATCCTGCAAATCCCAATCATCTAACAATTTGCTGGATGATCCCAAAATAGGACCAAATGATCCATATCTCCCTTTTTGTATATTTGTTATGGGTAAAGTCAGAAATCCGGGTAATCTTGGGAATACCTGGGTAAACCTAACATTACCCAAGCGGCTGTGGGTAAAGCCTGATGTAATTTAATTCCCCCATCTACAATATTTTTTTTTGGGCCT
The DNA here is from genome assembly GCF_027579735.1 of Bombina bombina. NCBI lineage: Eukaryota > Metazoa > Chordata > Amphibia > Anura > Bombinatoridae > Bombina > Bombina bombina. The sequence continues at coordinate 890,558,289 of NC_069503.1, read as the reverse complement.
TCTTAGGGGGTTCAAGGAAGGCACACCGCTGATCCTCTGGCACCCACCCCAAATGAAACTTGGGGAATGTGGTTTACAATGGGGGCTTCACCCCCCAGACGGAGGCAAAAAAAATAGTAAAGATGTGTGAATTACAGTGCAGTCGTATATATGTTTGCTGCAGTGACTCGATGCACTCTGAGATTTATCATTTTATCATTTTGGCCATGTCTCTGAGTATTGCACACCTTGTGCTTTTGAGCACTCCAGTGATGTTGCAGCTCTGAAATATGGCCAAACTGGTGGCAAGTGGCATCTTGGCAGCTGCACGCTTGACTTTTCTCAGTTCATGGGCAGTTATTTTGCGCCTTGGTTTTTCCACATGCTTCTTGCAACCCTGTTGATTATTTTGAATGAAACGCTTGATTGTTCGATGATCACGCTTCAGAAGCTTTGCAATTTTAAGAGTGCTGCATCCCTCTGCAAGATATCTCACTATTTTTGACTTTTCTGAGCCTGTCAAGTCCTTCTTTTGACCCATTTTGCCAAAGGAAAGGAAGTTGCCTAATAATTATGCACACCTGATATAGGGTGTTGATGTCATTAGACCACACCCCTTCTCATTACAGAGATGCACATCACCTAATATGCTTAAATGGTAGTAGGCTTTCGAGCCTATACAGCTTGAAGTAAGACAACATGCATAAAGAGGATGATGTGGTCAAAATACTCATTTGCCTAATAATTCTGCACTCCCTGTATGATGCTGGAACTTTAGTGCTTCCCTATTATATGAAAAGAATATGTTTACCATAGTTTTTATTTTTACACTTTCTGAGGCACCAGATCCTACTGAGCATGTACAAGAGTTCACAGTATATATGTATACACATTTTAAGATTGGATTGGCTGATAGCTGTCACATGAAATGATGTAGGAAATATAAATAATATGTATTTGTTGATTAAGCAATTCCATTGTATTTAATAATCCTTTAAACACATGTTTTCAGCAAAAATTATTTCTCATATAAAATTATTTATTTTGAATATTGATGCAGAGTTATGGGCTTTATGGAGCATTCTTGTAACAGGATACATGTACAGGTCTACATACTCAATACAGTTATGGTATTTAATATTAATCTCCTCATCAGACACACTAATCCTTGAGGGTGGCAAGATACCCAAGGAAAAGTTATCTAAGGGTCTGAGTTGAATAATTTTTAATTATTCCTCAAGAAATAATTGTTTACTTAAGTTGTAAACCAGAGAGTTTAAATGACAGTTTGTCTAACATATATTTTAAAATTGAACTTCTATACATAATACTTTATTATTCTGATTATATATGAGTGACCTGATGTTCTTGTGTCTGGCAGCCTCTCAATATCTTTCCAGTTATTATATCTCCCAATTTTCAATAATTTGCTCACCCCTAATATACACCACACTTTAACAGTTTTCATTGGGGATAGTAGATATAGGAAAATATATATTTAACTAATTGTTATTGTTGCAAAGATATGTACAATAGGTAATATGAGTTTTGAAAAATGTGTTATTTGGATATATTTTAAGAGATGCTCTAATTTGTTAGAATATATCATTTTAAGACTATTAACCCTGCAGTGATTAAGTAGAAATACCACTCAACACTTGCAGAGTACTGCTGGTCCCAAGCAAAACCGCCACTGATCAAATTAGCAACGCTAGTTAAAGAATTGTCATGCGGTGGTTTCTGCTCTGAACCAGCATTGCTCTGCAAGTGTCAAGAGGTACCTCTACTGTGTGTTTTACCCCTTTAAAGGGTTAAACTCACAGTTGTGCAGGGTTGATAATCTTAAAATGACATGTCATTTTTCAACTGTTCTGGCACTTTAAAGACATTCTTTTAAATGTTAAATCAACTTTAATTCCCTTTTAAATTCCTTCTAATCAATGCTTCATTTATTTTGTATTTGTTTAGTGTTTTCTCATATTCTGTAGAACTTTATGGTGATGGAAACTCCAGTACAGATTTTTCGTGAGGAAGATATGGGTCCAAAACAAATTCCCCTTGGTACTACATGCTCTCCTACTTGTGTACCTGCATGCTCTTCTACCTGTTCTCCCAACTCCAGTTGGCCACCAGGCTGGGATGACTATGAAAATGGAAGTGTGTACTCTGATAACTCTGCACATGACAGCAACCACACCAACATTTCGCCAACAATTTCAGTAATAATTACTGCAGTCTATTCAATGGTTTTTGTGGTTGGCCTGGTGGGAAATGCTCTAGTGATGTTTGTGATAATAAGGTAAGTTATTACATTATTTAGGCATGGTATTATTATTATTATAATACTTTACTTATAAAGTGTTAATGTATTCTGCACTGATGTCCATGGGTTCAATTCATGTAAATAAAATACAAAACTTGACTAGATTAGATACAAGACAAGACTATTCCCGTGGGAACTTACAATCTAAAAAAATATTTATTTCTTTTGGTGTATAATTAAGACAATTATTTTCTTACTGGTTTATTTTCCTTTTTTCCTAGCTGATTAAACTATATCTGTAGATTTTGATCACCTCTGTGCTCCAATTTCCTGTGGTATCCATAAAAACATTCCAATGCAAATACAGCTTTCACCAAGTGGAGAATCTTATTCTAAAAGAATGTCTTCTGTAGCTTGAAGTAGTGTATTGGGTTCTCTAATGTCCTAGGCCCACCCCAATTCTGCCAACAATTTATGCTTCAGACTTTTTTTTGTCTCACTATGGTGCTAGGGCTTTGGACAGTTTAGAGCACACAATGATTCTCTACAAGTCATGGGCTCAGGTGAGATTGATCTTGTCAGATATAAGTTCACATTCAAAAGTGAAATACATAAAAAGTGAAATACATAAAAAGTGAAATATATAAAGATATTAATGCTGCAGGAGCTGCAAGCTCAAGTGAGCTTTGGTCTAGACATTGGCGAGTTTTCTGAAGGACCTTGGTGTAGATCATTCTTTTATTGAGCCTATTTTCATCTTTTCCAGTGCATCATTAATGGGCTTTATAGACATTATTATATAAAGTTGTGTTAAGTCCCCAATACATGAAAACTTACACACGAAACAGGAACTTATTTCTAAGCTTTTAAAACAATAGCCACTGCAGTAAACAGTGAATGTAAATGTGAAATATGTGTGATATGAAAAGTAGACTCACTGAATAGGAAAAAAAGTTGTTTGAGAAACCTTGCAGAGTGGACAGTATACTGACCATGGGTTAATTGTGGCAGTGATTAGGATTTTTGATACTTAAACCTGGGTCCAACATAGGGAAATTATAAAATGGAATTTTAATGAAATGGTAGCCACAAGCTGTGGCTATAAGTTAGGTTGGAACACTTACAGCCAAAAGGCTTGTCTAGTCAAGCCAGAGGTCCAAGGCAATGAGGTACAGGCAGAGGCTTTAAAGAAGTATACAGATGAAGACGATGATGACAGGGATAGCATAGGCAAATAGCACCAACTTGTCTTGTACAGACCGAGTGAATCCCTCTTTGATTACCTTGTATCTAAGCCTCTGCAGACAGCTCCTTATTGCAGTTCTTTTGACAGTCCTGCATTTTAGCCAATCGGTGCTGACTCATAAATAACTTCACCGAAGTGAGCACAATGTTATCTATATGGCACACATGAACTAGCGCTGTCTAGCTATGGAAAGCTGTCAAAATGATAAGAGGCAGCCTTCAAGGGCTTATAAATTAGCATATGATCCTATATAGGTTTAACTTTCAGCAAAGAATACCAAGAGAACAAAGCAAATGTGATGATAAAGTAAATTGTAAAGTTGATTAAAATTGCATGCCCTATCTGAATCCTAAAAGTTTAATTTTGACTTTACTGTCCCTTTAAGTATATTAATAATAAACTGCAAATATGTGTTTAGAATTGCAGGTAATAGCGTGACAACATAGTTTGCAAATATCTTTTATATCATACTATACATATTTCATATTTTTTTTCTAACAAAATAGCAATAGCTGTGATTCATTAATTGCTCGGAGGAAATAACCATCTGGGACTGTGCATTATATGTAAGATTCTCTGTTCTCTATAAAAAATATATTACAAGGAATGCAAAGAATGGAAGGCACAGAAAATAAAATAAAATATTTAGTAAGGAATCAAAAATGCATCATACTCATTGTTATTGAAGATGAAATCACATTGACTTTATTTGGGTAAAATTAGTGTAGGAGTAAATTAATTCCTTTATTTTTTTCTCTCATATTTTTTCCCACTAGGTATACAAAAATGAAGACTGCAACCAATATTTACATTTTTAACCTGGCACTGGCTGATGCATTAGTGACAACCACAATGCCTTTTCAAAGCACCGAATTCCTAATGAACTCCTGGCCATTTGGTGATGTGCTCTGTAAAATAGTTGTCTCCATTGACTATTACAATATGTTTACAAGCATATTTACATTAACTATGATGAGCGTTGATCGATATATTGCTGTTTGCCACCCTGTAAAGGCCTTGGATTTTCGCACACCTCAAAAAGCGAAAATAATAAATGTGTGTATATGGCTATTGTCATCTTCCGTTGGAATATCTGCCATTGTACTTGGAGGAACCAAAATTAGTGATGGTGAGTTTTAAAAAAAAAATGCCTTTTTAATAAATATTTAAGTTTTGAATTCATATTAACTACTGAAAAATATTTTAGATCTTAATTATTTGGATCATATTATTAATGTAAATATTTATGTCCACTGTGGTATGAAACATAAAAATAGTAACTTAAGAAAATATATTTATTTAAATTTGGGAATATTGCATATAATTAGAGCATTTGAAATTCTTTGGATCCCGTGCCAATGAAATAGAATTTCTATGCAAAACCATTATGTGCAAGCTTGAGTGATTTTTTTGGCTTTGTTTTCTAAGAAATTCCAATCTGTTAGGAGACTGACATTCAAACAGACATGTGTTTTTTTTTTAAATATAGGTAATCCATGTATTAACCATTCCCCAGTTTTGCATAAAAACACTGTTTTATTAATATACTTTTTACCTCTATGATTATTTGTAGCATAGCAGACTGCCCCTTATCTCAGTGCTTTTTACACCGAATAATGCAGCCAATGAATATTATGAAAACGAATTTCACTAAATATTTGTTTTAAAAGATTTGGATGAACTAACTTTTTCTGGGTTGCATAAGTATAATATATACATACACACAAACATATACAAATATACAGAATATACATCTTTGAGACCTTCACAGTCAATTACTTTGACATAGGGGGGTCTATTAATGAAGCAGCGGATGCTGCCTCCGACCCACTCCGCTCCGGCTGAAGCGGAAGTTAAGAAGCTGTGGTCCTAAGACCGCTGCTCCTTAACTCGTCCGCCACCTGTGAGGTGGCGGACAGCAATCCGCCCGATCGAATACGATCGGGCTGATTGACACACCCTGCTAGCGGCCGATCTGCAGGGGGTGGTATTCCATCAGCAGTTCACAAGAACTACTGGTGCAATGATAAATGCAGACAGCGTATGCTGTCAGCATTTATCGTTAGCGGCGGACATGATCCGCTATATCGGATCATGTCCGTCCGCACATTAATAAATGGACCCCGTAAAATATCCTTTTTAAACAAAGTAAATATTTTTTTTATTTAATAGAAAATATTCAAATACCTTTGTTTAAATATATAGTACTGTGCAATAGTTTTAGGCAGGTGTGAATATAAATATAATATATGCAGTATATATACATATATACATACATATAGATATATATTTAAATATATATTTATATAAATATACTGTATATAAATATATATATATATATCTATATACAGTATATAATATATATATATATATATATATATATATATATATAATAAAACATATTTTCTTTTAAGTGAACGACAAAGGTATTTTAAGCATTTTTTAAATGCTCCTTCGGTTTTATCTCAGTTGTCGTAGAGCACTTTTGGGTTAGCGCGCGTGTAAAAGCCAGAAGAGGCATTTGTAGTGCACCTCATAGAAGTCTATGGGGAAAGGGACTTATTGCCGTTATACTATGTGATTTCTGGATGTTAGCGCACTTGAATCTTTCGCTCATGTAGAAACGTTTTACTTTCAAAATTGTAATACGAGCACAAGTGTTATTGATTTAATTTAAACGCTGTTAGAGTTCAATAGCACAAATATTTTTTTGTGCTCCCCTAATATATGCCTAGAACTATGCAAATAGAGTTGGAATTTTGTGACACAGCAGGCTAAAATAAGCATTTTGTATTAGAAGACAGTTTAAAGTTGTCATAAATGAGTTTGCCAGCAACTTCTATCATCTTAGAACACAGTGTGTAGTTTTGCTAGATCTGATTTCAGAGAAACAACTTATGCAAAAATGAATCTCTGTGCAGATAGCAGAAATACAGTTTAGTTATGTTACGGTTGCAACCTTAAAAATCTCTAGCCTTATCAAGTTATGAATGATCCATGAATTGAAAAAAAAAAAATGTTCAATGACCATTCTGACTAGAAGATTTTGAACTTAGTAAATATAATTTAACCAAGTCGAGCATCCATGCCGGAAAATTCTATTTTATTTTATCACTGTAGATATGAGACACGCATGTATATTTGAAATGGGTAGTATCACAATATACTTTACAAATCTCCCTGATATTTTTAGCTTTTTCTTTTCTTTTCCTTTCTGAACAAAATAGTTTCTATAGATGGGACTTAGGCTTGATAAATCCATAACAAAAAATGTTGTTCAGTTTCCTTAGACCCCATCTCTTAGCCTGATAATAATCAATCATACTGTGTATGTTTCATTAAAGATACCTGACATGTTGTAAGTGTAGCATGTAATGAAAAACAGAATTTATACTTACCGATAAATGTACTTCCTTCGGGCTGATGAGAGTCTATGGCTTCATAAAATGCAGGATTTATTCCAGCCTATCAAGAGGAGGTCAAGAACACTCACAGAGCTTTAACCCTCTGCCTCCTACTCGCCCTCTCCAGTTACGTATAGCCAACCAGAGGAGAGAGACAGAGAAAAATGTAGGAAAGACAGAAAAGCAGTGTTGAGAGGTGCAAATGAGAACTGTTACCTATATACAAAAATAGGATGGGGGCTATGGACTCTCATCAGCCTGAAGGAAATAATTGTATTGCTAAGTATAAATTCTGTTTTCCTTCTTAGCTGATGAGAGATGATGGCTTCATAACATGTGGGATACAATACCCGAGCTGAGAGTCTATGTTAAGAACTCTAAGTTGCTGCCATCCTTTAAAGCCCAGGAAGTAGATGCTTGTCTTGTAGAGTGAGTAGTTACTCTCTTCGGTGGTAGATTTACCGCAAACCAAGTAAGCCTTATGAACAATCTGCATGAGCCAGGATGCCAGGGCCGCTGCCGTATCTTTCTGACCCTTTCTAGGACCAGAGTAGTGGACAAATAAACTGGAATTCTGTCTAAAGTATTTAGTAGCCTTAATATATAACTTAAAAGCTCTGACAACATCTAGGTTGTGGAGTAATCTTTCCTTTGGATAAGAAGGCTTTAGTCACAAAGAAGGGACAGCTATATCATGATTAATATTTATTTTCTGAGGGTTCCACCTACGGAAGAAAATCATATTTGGTCCACAGGAAGACCAGAACTTTCCAGGACAGCAGTTTAAAGTCTAAAATATTCATAGGTTCAAAAGGAGAACCTTGCAGAACAGAGAGAACAAAATTCAAGTTTGAAGGAGTAAAAATTGGTCTAACAACAGGAAAAATTCTCAAAAGGGCTGAACAAAAGTTTGAACATCTGGCAACTTAGCCAACTTTTTGGGAAACTAAACAGTTAATTCAATATCTGACCCTTTAGAGAACTAGCCTATAGGCCCTTATCTAGTCTATCCTGAAGGAACATAAATATTCTGTTAATTTTAAAGGATTTCAAATAAAAAAACTCAAGAAGAACACCAAAGAAATTAAGCTCTGCAGATGTTATGATATATTCTTTGCTTAACTGGCTTACTTGCATGAAGCTAAGCATAGATATCCAAGTAAGAGAAGCCACTGATCTTGAGTTCTAAGCATTTACCTTCACACCGTCAAATTCAGAAAACTGAGATCTGAGTGAAACAGAGGTGATTGAGACAGAAGATAATTCCTTAATGGTAAGCTATAGAATAGAAGACATCTGAATTAGGTTCGCTTACCAAGTTCTACAGGCCCATGCCAAAGCTATGAGAATTACTGAAGTTGAATCCTGTTTGATTCTTGCACTGACTCTTGAAAGAAGAACAAATTGGAAAAACAGGAACATTAGATGAAATATTCAGGGACAAACTAAGGCATCTATCATAGAGCTTTGGAGTCTCTATATCTGGCACAATATGCTTGAAGCTCTGATGCAGCTTATACACCATTAGATCTATACATGGTAGAACCCAATTTAGAATAAGCTGGCCGAATATGTCTTGATGAAGAACCCATTTCTTTCATGTAATTAGCAAGAGTCCATGAGCTAGTGACGTATGTGATATACATTCCTACCAGGAGGGGCAAAGTTTCCCAAACCTCAAAATGCCTATAAATACACCCCTCACCACACCCACAATTCAGTTTTACAAACTTTGCCTCCCATGGAGGTGGTGAAGTAAGTTTGTGCTAGATTCTACGTTGATATGCGCTTCTCAGCAGGCTGAAGCCCGGTTTTCCTCTCAGAGTGCATTGAATGTCAGAGGGATGTGAAGAGAGTATTGCCTATTTGAATACAATGGTCTTCCTCTAGGGGATCTATTTCATAGGTTCTCTGTTATCGGTCGTAGAGATTTCTTCTCCTACCTCCCTTTTCAGATCGACGATATACTTTTATATACCATTACCTCTACTGATTCTCGTTTCAGTACTGGTTTGGCTATCTACTATATGTAGATGAGTGTCTTAGGGTAAGTAAGTCTTATTTTATTTATGACACTCTAAGCTATGGTTGGGCACTTTATATGTAAAGTTCTAAATATATGTGTTTAAACTTATATTTGCCATGATTCAGGATAATCAGTATTCCTTCATTCAGACTGTCAGTTTCATTATTTGGGATAATGGATATGAATAAATAATTTTTTCCTCACCTTAAAAATTTTCAATTGACTTTTTTCCCTGCGGGCTGTTAGGTTCGCGGGGGCAGAAAATGCTTCAATTTATTGCGTCATTCTTGGCGCAAACTTTTTTGGCGCAAAATTCTGTCATTTCTGGCGCCATAGTTGACGCTGGAAGTTTGTTTGTGGTTGCGTCATTTTTTGACGTATGTGTGTTACAGACGTTTTTTTGCGCCAAAAAATGTGGGCGTCGTTTTTGACGTCAGAGGATGTGGCGTCATACTTGGCACCAAAAAATATGGGCGTTGTATTTGGCGCCAATAATGTGGGCATCATACTTGGCGCCAAAAAATGTGGGCGTCATTCTGGTCTCCACCTTTTTTTCACATTATTTAAGTCTCACTTTTTCATTGCTTCTGGTTGCTAGAGGCTTGTTTATTTTGCATCTTTTCCCATTCCTGAAACTGTCATTTAAGGAATTTGATAATTTTGCTTTATATGTTGTTTTTTCTATTACATATTGCAAGATGTCACAACCTGACCCTGGATCAGAATCTACTTCTGGAAAGACGCTGCCTGATGCTGGTTCTACCAAAGTTAAGTGCATTTGTTGTAAACTTTTGGTAACTGTTCCTCCGGCTGTAGTTTGTGTTAGTTGTCATGATAAACTTTCTAACGCAGATAGTGTCTCCATTAGTAATAATCCTTTACCTGTTGTTCTTCCTTCAACATCTAATGTTCAGGATGTCCCTGTTAATGTAAAATAATTTGTTTCTAATTCTATTAGGAAGGCTCTGTCTGTTATTCCTCCTTCCAGTAAACGTAAAAGGTCTTTTAAAACTTCTCATATTTCAGATGAATTTTTAAGTGACCGCCATCATTCTGACTTATATGTTTCTGATGAGGATCTATCTGGTTCAGAAGATTCTGCTTCAGATATTGACACTGATAAATCTTCATATTTATTTAAGATGGAGTTTATTCGTTCTTTACTTAAAGAAGTGTTGATTGCATTAGATATGGAGGAGTCTAGTCCTCTTGATACTAAATCTACTAAGCGTTTAAATTCAGTTTTTAAGCCTCATGTAGTTATTCCAGAAGTTTTTCCAGTTCCTGGTGCTATTTCAGAAGTAATTTTTAGGGAATGGAATAGTCTGGGTACTTCATTTACTCCTTCTCCAAGGTTTAAGAAATTGTACCCTGTGCCATCTGATAGATTAGAATTTTGGGACAAAATCTCTAAAGTTGATGGGGCTATCTCTACTCTTGCTAAACGTACTACTATTCCTACGGCGGATAGTACTTCCTTTAAGGATCCTTTAGATAGGAAGCTTGAATCCTTTCTAAGGAGAGCTTATTTATGTTCAGGTAATCTTCTTAGACCTGCTATTTCTTTGGCTGATGTTGCTGCAGCTTCCACTTTCTGGTTGGAGGCTTTAGCGCAACAAGTGTCAGACCATAATGCTTATAGCATTGTTAAACTTCTTCAACATGCTAATAACTTTATTTGTGATGCCATTTTTTATATCATTAGAATTGATGTCAGGTATATGTCTTTAGCTATTTTAGCTAGAAGAGCTTTATGGCTTAAATCTTGGAATGCAGATATGACTTCTAAGTCAACTTTGCTTTCTCTTTCTTTCCAAGGTAATACATTATTTGGTTCACAGTTGGATTCTATAATTTCAACTGTTACTGGGGGGAAAGGAACCTTTTTGCCTCAGGACAAAAAATCTAAAGGTAAATATAGGGCTGCTAATCGTTTTCGTTCCTTTTGTCAGAATAAGGAACAGAAGCCTGACGCTTCCCCTAAAGGAATGGTTTCCGTTTGGAAACCTTCTCCAGTCTGGAATTAATCCAAGCCTTTTAGAAAGTCAAAACCAGCTCCCAAATCCGCATGAAGGTGCGGCCCTCATTCCAGCACAGCTGATAGGGGGCAGGTTACGATTTTTCAAAGATATTTGGATCAATTCGATTCACAGTCTTTGGATTCAGAACATTGTTTCACAAGGGTACAGAATAGGTTTCAAGGTAAGGCCGCCTGTGAGAAGATTTTTTTCTCTCATGCATTCCAGTAAACCCAGTGAAGACTCAGGCATTTCTGAAATGTGTTTCAGACCTAGAGTTGGCTGGGGTAATTGTACCAGTTCCAGTTCTGGAATGGGGTCTGGGGTTTTACTCAAATCTATTCATTGTACCAAAGAAGAAGAATTCCTTCAGACCAGTTCTGGATCTAAAAATATTGAATCGTAAGGATACCAACACTCAAAATGGTGACTATAAGGACTATTCTGCCTTTTGTTCAGCAAGGGTATTATATGTCTACAATAGACTTACAGGATGCATATCTTCATATTCCAATTCATCCAGATCACTATCAGTTCCTGAGATTGTCTTTTCTTGACAAGCATTGCCAGTTTGTTGCCCTTCCGTTTGGCTTAGCAACAGCTCCAAGGATCTTTTCAAAGGTTTTCGGTGCCCTTCTCTCTGTAATCAGAGAACAGGGTATTGCGGTATTTCCTTATTTGGACGATATCTTGGTACTTGCTCAGTCTTTACATTCTGCAGAATCTCATACAAATCAACTTGTGTTGTTTCTTCAAAGACATGGTTGGAGGATCAATTTACCAAAGAATTTCTTGATTCCTCAGACAAAGGTAACCTTTTGGGTTTTAAAATAGATTCAGTGTCCATGACTTTCTCTCTAACAGAAAAGAGACGTCTGAAGTTGGTTTCAGCTTGTCGAAACCTTCAGTCTCAATCATTCCCTTCGGTAGCTTTGTGCATGGAAATTCTAGGTCTCATGACTGCTGAATCGGACGCGATCCCCTTTGCTCGCTTTCACATGAGACCTCTCCAGCTTTGTATGCTGAACCAGTGGTGCAGGGATTATACAAAGATATCACAATTAATATCCTTAAATCCCAATGTTCGATCTTCTGTGACTTGGTGGTTGAATCACCATCGTCTAATTCAAGGGGCCTCTTTTGTTCATCCAACCTGGACTGTGATCTCAACAGATGCGAGTCTTTCAGGTTGGGGAGCTGTATGGGGATCTCTGACAGCGCAGGGGGTGTGGGAATTTCAGGAGGTGAAATTACCAATCAACATTTTGGAACTCTGTGTGATTTTCAGAGCTCTTCAGTTCTGGCCTCTTCTGAAGAGAGAATCGTTTATTTGTTTTCAGACAGATAATGTCACAACTGTGGCGTATGTCAATCATCAAGGGGGGACTCACAGTCCTCTGGCTATGAAAGAAGTATCTCAGATACTTGTATGGGCGGAATCCAGCTCCTGTCTAATCTCTGCGGTTCACATCCCAGGGGTAGACAATTGGGAAGCGGATTATCTCAGTCGCCAGACATTACATCCGGGCGAATGGTCTCTTCACCCAGAGGTATTTCTTCAGATTGTTCAAATCTGGGGACTTCTAGAAATAGATCTGATGGCCTCTCATCTAAACAAGAAACTTCCCAAGTATCTGTCCAGATCCAGGGATCCTAAGGCAGAAGCAGTGGACGCGTTGTCGCTTCCTTGGAATTATTAACCTGCTTATATCTTTCCGCCTCTAGTTCTTCTTCCAGAAGTGATTTCCAAAATTCTAATGGAACATTCGTTTGTATTGCTGGTGGCTCCAGCATGGCCTCACAGGTTTTGGTATGCGGATCTCGTTCGAATGGCAAGTTGCCAACCTTGGACACTTCCGTTAAGGCCAGACCTTCTATCTCAAGGCCCATTTTTCCATCAGGATCTCAAATCATTATATTTGAAGATATGGAGATTGAACGCTTGATTCTTAGTCATAGAGGTTTCTCTGACTCAGTGATTAATACTATGATACAGACTCGTAAGTCTGTGTCTAGAAAGATCTATTACTGAGTCTGGAAGACTTACATTTCTTGGTGTTCTTCTCATAAATTTTCTTGGCATTCTTTTAGAATTCCTAGGATTTTACAGTTTCTTCAGGATGGTTTGGATAAGGGTTTGTCTGCAAGCTCTTTGAAAGGTCAAATCTCTGCTATTTCTGTTCTTTTTCATAGAAAGATTGCTAATCATCCTGATATTCATTGTTTTGTACAGGCTTTGGTTCGTATCAAGACTGTCATTCAGTCAATATCTCCTCCTTGGAGTCTTAATTTGGCTCTGAGGGCTTTACAGGCTCCTCCGTTTGAACCTATGCATTCTCTGGATATTAAATTACTTTCTTGGAAAGTGTTGTTCCTTTTGGCCATCTCTTCTGCTAGAAGAGTTTCTGAGTTATCTGCTCTTTCTTGTGAATCTCCTTTTCTGATTTTTCATCAGGATAAGGCAGTGTTGCGGACTTCATTTAAATTTTTACCTAAGGTTGTGAATTCTAACAACATTAGTAGAGAAATTGTTGTCCCTTCATTGTGTCCTAATCCTAAGAATTCTATGGAGAGATCTTTACATTCTTTGGATGTAGTAAGAGCTTTGAAATATTATGTTGAAGCTACTAAATGTTTTAGAAAGACTTCTAGTCTATTTGTTATCTTTTCTGGTTCCAGGAAAGGTCAGAAGGCTTCTGCCATTTCCTTGGCAACTTGGTTAAAGTCTTTGATTCATCATGCTTATGTAGAGTCGGGTAAGTCCCTGCCCCAAAGGATAACGGCTCATTCTACTAGGTCAGTTTCTACTTCCTGGGCTTTTAGGAATGAAGCTTCTGTTGATCAGATTTGCAAAGCAGCAACTTGGTCTTCTTTGCATACTTTTACTAAATTCTACCATTTTGATGTTTTTTCTTCTTCTGAAGCAGTTTTTGGTAGAAAAGTACTTCAGGCAGCTGTTTCAGTTTGATTCTTCTGTTTATAATTTCAGTTTTTTTCATTATAAGATTAAAACTTTTTGATTTGGGTTGTGGATTATTTTTTCAGCGGAATTGGCTGTCTTTATTTTATCCCTCCCTCTCTAGTGACTCTTGCGTGGAAGTTCCACATCTTGGGTATCTGCTATCCCATACGTCACTAGCTCATGGACTCTTGCTAATTACATGAAAGAAAACATAATTTATGTAAGAACTTACCTGATAAATTCATTTCTTTCATATTAGCAAGAGTCCATGAGGCCCACCCTTTTTTGTGGTGGTTATGATTTTTTTGTATAAAGCACAATTATTCCAATTCCTTATTTTTTATGCTTTTGCTCCTTTCTTATCACCCCACTTCTTGGCTATTCGTTAAACTGAATTGTGGGTATGGTGAGGGGTGTATTTATAGGCATTTTGAGGTTTGGGAAACTTTGCCCCTCCTGGTAGGAATGTATATCCCATACGTCACGCTAATATGAAAGAAATTAATTTATCAGGTAAGTTCTTACATAAATTATGTTTTTCCTGACTGAACAGATTATTAGTCTGCTTCTCTATTATTTACTCCTTGAATATGAAGTTTACAGAGAATAGCTTTCCTTCTCTATTCATAACAGAAATAGAGACATTACTTGCATGGTAAGGGAGATGCAAGTTCCTCTTTTTCAATGAAAATATGTCTTGATCAGAAATGGAGACGGGACTTGACTGAGACTGGATCATAGCCTGACGAGATCTAAGAAACACTAAGAGTTCTAGAATTTTGAGTGGTAACCTCCCCTCCAGAGGGAACCAAACTCCTTGCATCCCTCGAGACCTCTAGATAGTGCCTCAGCCCAGGTGAGTGCTGATGTGAGCACTGAAAACAAAGAAAGGAAAGCAAAAAATGATGAATAATTGCTATAGAGCAAGGAAACAAAGTATATTTGTGATAGCCATAAGGAAAATAGGAGCCTGGTAAGACACGGTAATATATCTGAATTTGAATATTGACTATGTTAAAGTATAATACCATTCAGGCACTAAAAATGTGTGTATATATATATATATATATATATAGGATTACATAACTATTATATGGATGAAACCCAGATATAGGGCTCCATGTACTAAGCCGTCAATTCATCCGTCATTGTAGACGCGGATAAACTCGCCGTTACTCGCCGCGGGCGAAATGGTGTCCGCTGTCGCTATGTACTAATATTCCCCCAATAAATAGACAAGTCTAGCCCGCCGCGAGCAGTTGCGGATTGTTGATAAATTTGACGCCTCGCTCGCCGCGACTAAGCTGATGGTACTTAACTTTCAGTTGAATTGTCTGGCCAATTATTAACACGTGACATGCAAGGTGTCATGAACATCATAGTAGTCGCGGGAATAGAATTTTGCTCCTATAAAAGTTCAACTTATCTAAACAACTTTATTATTGTTCAAAATTTTTTGAAGAGTGATAACAGAGCGTTATTTTTGTAATATTTATTTACAATTTGGATATGGCTTCATCTGGATCTGATAATATATAAATATTAATATAAAAATAATTATAAAGATTGACAACTAACAATACAAATTTAAATAGATTACTCTTTAATTACAGTCGACAAATTGGGCGCAATTTATGTACATGGAAATGAGAGACAAATTAGACGCCAGTTATGCTGTAAGTACAATGCTGATATTACTGCCTTTTATATATGTCTAGACTGGCGTCTAGATTGACTTTCCTATTGTTTTGTACCTTGCCCGCCACCTAAAAGGTGGCGAGGCAAAAATAGCGAGGTGGGAGCGGAAATTGTAGTGAGCGGACAAATAGATTTTTTAGTACATTCGTTTTTTGGCGAGTTGGTGGTCAAATGTGTCTAATTACAGTGAAAAATGGAGCGGTAGCGAGGTTTGGCGGATAAGTACGCTCGCAATTTTAAAGATGCGAGTTTTAACATAATTGACAGCTTTGTACATATCAGTTTGCGAGTTTTGACGCGAGATTTGTTGCGGGTAGCTCGCTGACTGCTTAGTACATGGAGCCCATAGTGCCCAAAGGAACGATTTGTGTATACAACCTATATTTTTTTTAATTAACTCTGATTGACTGAGGGGACTGCTATCAAAACCATTACTTTGAGTAATTTACTGTTTCTGAGAAATAAATTGATTGTGTAGTAATCAAAGGGTATCTATATGTCAATAAGAGTAAGTAGTGAGATCCCCAGATTTAAGTCTACTCTTTTTACTCAGCTGCAGCTTTATAACATTTGTGGATAATTACAGGGTAAACACTGGGTAAACTCTAACAACTAGGACTGAATGTAAAACAGCATCATCATTTGTACATAAGTTGGTTGTACAGAAGATATAAATGTATATACCTAGGCAAGTCACAAATTCAGTTGTATGTAGATATGTTTGACCATGCAGAGTTACTTCTGTATATATATTGCATTAAAATGCCAAGTACATTGTAGAATATATACTTGTGACTTTAATATATGTGAGTCTATATAGGATAGAGCATATAAAAAATATTGCTGACATAAACTAGTTATGCAACCAATTATAAATGCACTCTCTTATGGGCACATAAAGAACACCTGTCTGTGTATAAAAGTAAAATCATTGGATATGTATACCCAAGTTACTGACTCACTGCAGAATAATACTGTGCTGTTCTAGAGTATATATATTATATATATATATATATATATATATATAAATCATTTTATATAAATATATATATATATATATATATATATATATATATTAGAATTAGATATGCAGGAATTACAATATGGTATGAGCTTGACAAAAACCCTTGCCATATAGCATGTAACAGAGATTTGTACATCAACCTGTGAAAAGTGATGCAATCATAACATAGTAAATATTCATGCTTGAAGAAATGAATATTCAAAGTTGAGCCACTGCAGGGAGATCTTGTACATTCTGTATTAAAAACTCAGATTATAAAAACGTATGTTCTATACGAAGAGTACACCATTTTAAATCTGTATTCCATAGAACACTACAGAAACTCTCTGTCATAATTCATCATACACTTGCAGCAAGGACATACATGTAATATTATGGGCCAGATTGCAAGTGAAGTGCTAAATATTGCTTTCTTAAAAGCTATATCTGCGCTCGACTAACACCAGCGCATGCTAATTTGCGCTGTTTTTATAGGTTGACAGTAATTCAAATGCAAGTGGTTCCATAGGCTCCAATGGGAGCCTCGTACTGATGCCATCATACACGGCACAGAACCAAAGTGCAGCGAAGGGGGTAAGTCGCCCAGCGATGGCATAAAATTGTAAATATATATATTAGCACATATTAACACTTAAATATATATGTATATAAGCATATAGATATATAATTAGTGGGAGCACATTGTTCCCATAGACCGCAATGTAAATACACTTATGCCAACTTTAGCCCCCAAAAACTGCCTGTTGCAGTTATTTTATTAAAAAATGAATATGCTACAAATGTTATTGTTTAATAAAAAACACACCATTGCATTTTGGGGGCATTTGGGGCACATCTATAAAATTAACCAGGGATCTGATCGCTAATTGCTACTACAAACTTGCGGTATCAATAACCAGCCATTTGTAATGCCTGACTATTTATTGTGCAACCACAAACAGGCAAAGTTGCCTGTTTGCGGGTGCGCTAAATTTGCACTCCACTAGCCCTTTATGTATACATTTTGTATGCAAATGTAAGCATTTAAGATTTATAGAAAAAACTCCTATATGACTAATGAATATGCAGATTGTTAATTTACAGCAGATAAGCCTTTTAGAATACATAAAGTCATAGAAACCAAGGAAGTTTTATCAGCTTGCTGCATGAAAATAAACCAAGTTGTGGTAATACAGGATTGGTAGCCCTGCAAAAAATGGAGTCAAAGTGCCCCTTAGTGGGTTTAGGGGGGGATTTGCTGCTCAACAAACAAAACTGTGGACAGGTGTAGGGTTACACAATTAAAAAGCAAATTGTTGTACAAAAACTGGGATTAAAATTCCGATTATTCTAATATTTTGAAGGTATAATCTAGATTTTATTAAAGACACAGAGACGAGTATTTTTTGCATTCTCTTTCTTTACTACTCAATGCAGCTTTTAAAAGTAACAAAATGACATAACATAACATATTAAAACAGCATAGAAAACAGATAACCACAATAAGTAGCTAAAGAGAGAGCTAACTTATAACTCCAAGAAAAAAGTGACCAATCAGAGAAGGAATAGTGTCCATAAACTGTCCAATAAGCAGCCAATCCTCCTCTTTCTTTATTGATGCTCACAAAAGGAAAAAATTTTAGAACTAACAACAGTCCAAAAAGTCCCAAACAAAACCAAACAAATGTATAACTGTTGAAAATTTGATTGAAGAGAAACTTGGAAAATAAGAACTTGATTGCAGAAGATGACTTGGATCCAGGTGAACTTGTGAGATGAACATTCTCTTGAATAGAAGGTAAAAATCCCGACATCAGAAAGGGATTTCTCTCAGATGGAAACTGTCGAAAAACAAGAAAAACAAGTAATAATAATATAAAATTCTTAACGGGAGGGTATCATATATACTTGAGGTGGGAAAATACTCGTCTCTGTGTCTTTAATAAAATCTAGATTATACCTTCAAAATATTAGGATAATCGGAATTTTATTACAAGACCAGAGACTCCTATTTTTTTGCAAGTTTAAAGCATATTAAAATAAACTAAACTATTCAAGAAAATAAGTTAAGCGAGGCATGTTGAATGGGTCTGAAATAAAATTGCTTAAAAGTAGAGTCTGAAGACCAATCTGCCGCATCCAAAATCTGCTGAAGCGGGGCAGATTTCAAAAAGGCTTTGGAAGCAGCAGAACCTCTAACTGAATGAGCTGAGAAAGAAATATCAACCCCAGCTTCCTTCATAACCCATTTAACCCATCTCGCTATGGAAGTAGAGGATACAGCAGCATGAGGAGGAACGAAAGATATTAGAAGTTGACTGTTAGAAGGTTTCCTAAAAGGTAAAGTTTTGGATTCGTAAGATTTCAAACATTCCACCACACAGAGGGAAGGTTCAGAGGGAAGGTAAGGATAGAAGATAGATGTGGAAAGGGTTTTAGTTCTTCGAGAGATGAAGAAGGTAACACCCTCTGGAGAGAAACGTTTAGCATTCCAATCTGGGGCTTTAACATCAGAAACCCTTCTGAAAGAGATTAGACAAAGAAGAGTAGCGAGTTTAGCTGTGAGTTGTTTAAAAGATAATGAAGCATTATGTGGCCAAGATTTAAGCAGTGAAAAAATTAAATCCACATCCCAGAAAAATTCATGTTTAGGGACTGGAGGTCGTTTTAATCTCATTTCTTTGAGGATCCTACAAACTAAAAGATGTTTACCGACCGAAACATTATTAATCAAGTTATGCCTAGCAGAAATAGCAGAACGATGAACATTGATAGTTCTAAAAGCTAAACCTAGGTCAAAAGGGTGAGATAAATAATTAATAATGTCAGTTAAATCCAGATTCCTTTGCAAGCACCAGCTAGACCATTTAGACCAAGTGGCAAAGTAGCATCTACGAGTACCTGGGGCCCAAGATTCCTGAATGAGGGATCTTGCTCCAGCCGAAAGGCCTCGGAGAGCCCAGGGTCCCCTGATATCGTCCATGCTATTAGGAGAAGAGAACCTTGAAGGGCTAGATCGTGATAATTGCCTTCCGGATCCGTGAGAAGATGAGGAAGACAAGGCAGAAGAATCGGGAGATCGATGGACATCTCCAAAAGGGATGGATACCATGACTGTGTCGGCCAAAAGGGGGTCACAATCATTAGGCGAAGGAGATCCCTGCGGACAATTGAAATTGTCCTCGAAATCATCGAAAAGGGAGGGAGCGCGTAAACCCCCTGACGCGGCCATGAATGGAGAAAAGCATCTATGGCCGCTGCTTCTGGGTCCGGGCGTCAGCTGAAATAAGGAAGGATCTGAAAATTGGTCCTGGATGCAAAAAGATCCAAACAAAAGGGACCCCTGAGAGATTGGAGACAGAGATAAAGACTCCTGTCCAATTTCCAATCGCTGAAATCTGTCAAATGACGAGATCCCCAATCCGCGACCGAATTCGATTGTCCCGGAATATATTCTGCTCTGACTGAAATGTTCCTGTCCAAACAAAGATGAATAAAATCCTTGGTGATGTTGGACAGGTCCCTGGACTTAGTGCCTCCCAAACGATTGAGATACTACACTGCAGAAATATTGTCCATACGTAGCAGAATAGAGACTGGAGAAGAAGACTTTGCAAAACTCTTGACTGCAAACGAGCCAGCCAATAATTCTAATCAATTTATATGAAAACGTTTCTCCTCCAGAGTCCACTTGCCACCTGTGATGGAAGGACCACAGCGAGCTCCCCAGCCTAAAAGACTGGCATCTGATTCGATGATGAAATCTGGAGTTTTGCCAAAAATGGCTCTTCCATTCCAGGCATCTAAATGAGAAAGCCACCAGGAAAGTTCTTCTTTCGCTTCTGGAGAAATGGGAATCAAATGAGAATAGGAAAAACCTTTTCTTAAATGAAGAATCTTCAATCTTTGAAGTTCGCGATAATGGAGAGGTGCAGGAAATATAGTCTGAATAGAGGATGAAAGTAACCCTACTATCCTGGCTATAGTTCTGATGGGAACTGACTCTTTGGATAAGGTTTTGGAAATTTCTTTCTTTATATTCTTCACTTTGTCTAAAGGGAGACTCAAAGTGGAAAGGGTTGTATCTATTTTGAAACCTAGGAAAATTAAAGATTTGGTAGGAGCTAAAACTGATTTCTGTTTGTTTACTATGAAACCTAGAGATTCTAAAAGGGAGATTGTGGAAGAGAGATGTTTTTGGAGTGAGAGAAAATTCTGGTCCATAATGAGGATGTCGTCTAAATAAATGATAAGACGAACACCTCAAAGTCTTAACCGAGCTATCACAGGTTTGAGTAATTTTGTGAATATCCAAGGAGCCGAGGATAGGCCGAAGGGAAGACAAGTGAAATTCCAAAATTGATCTTCCCAGCGGAAAGTTAAAAATTTCCAGTGCTCCTGAGCGATTGGCACGGTCAAATAAGTGTCTGTGAGATCTAAACGGACTAGCCAATCGTTTTCTCTTAGGCATTCTCTTAATAAATGAATGCCCTCCATCTTGAAATGGTGGTAAACAACATATGCATTTAAGGATTTCAGATTTATGACCGGCCTGAATTGGTTGTTTTTCTTTTTGACAAGAAAAAGATTGCTTAAATAAAAATTTTGAGGATGAGGGACCGGAAGGATAGCTTTTTTGGAGAAAAGGGAGGAAATTTTGTTTTGAACCAGAATTTTGTCTTTTTGGGAAAAATGAATTGGTTGTGGAAATTTTATTTGAATAGGAAGGGAAATAAACTCTATGTAAATTCCTGACACCGCTTGAAGAACCCAAGGGTCGGAAGTGATTGATGTCCAATTTTGGGCAAACAAAGCAATTCTGCCACCAATTTTGTTTTAGGAAAAAAGGATTTGAGAAGGAACCAATAATCTTACCTGGAGCTTGTCTTGCTCTTGATCTACCCCTGAAGCCTCTTTGGTTCCAAGGGCGTCCCCTTGCTGGGAAGAAGGTTGCTGAGGTAGAAGGTTCTTGGAAACCTCTGTTGAATTGAGGCTGATATTAGGAAGGATAATAGGGTTGATGGGATTGGTTATAATGAGACCTGGATAGGAATGGTTGATGGCTGGCAAAGCGGCCTCTGCCTCTCCCGGCCCTGTCAGAGAAACCCTGATTTGGGTAGAAAATCTTTTTTACAGAAGATTTAACCTTGCTGAGGTTTGAAAAAGTATTCACATATTGATTAAGCTCTTTTAAATAGGAGTCACCAAATAACAACCCATTATCATCTGGGGGAATCTCATTGGAATTAAAATCTGATATTTTTGGATCAATCTTTCGTAATATATTACGACGTCTCTCTAACGTCATGGCAACATTTGTGTTACCTATAAAACATAAAAGCCTTTGGACTCACTCTCTGACAACATATGGGTCAAGGGGGGAGTCTTCTGCAACACCCTGTTCTGCTAATTCAAATAACTTGGTCAGAGGACCTGTGGAATCTAACAATTTGTCCTGACATATTTTCCAGGAACGGTCAATCCCTTTTTTAACTTTATAACCTGGGGCCCCAATAAACTTGAGGATTTTAGGATCCACCTCAGGGGTAATTGATGCATTTTTTGGGAGCAAGGGGCGAGGGCATTCCGCCCTCATTTTATTACGGGACTGCTTCTTTAAGGGTTTTCTTAATTGGAAATCAATAAATTTTGCTACCCCGATAGAGGGGCACCATTCCGCAGAGCGGGGATGGTGAAGCTCGTCAGGATTAAATCTTGGATTACCCAGACAATCCGTGAATTCAGACTCCTCCTCAATAAAATCTCTTAATTTCTTATGCATCTTTTTATGTTTTTTAGTAGCAGGGGCATAATCTAAGTTTTCTGAGTCTTCATAAATATAATCTGAGTTAATATCAGTATAACTACCATCCTCAGAATTATTATCATCAGAAGATGATTTTTCAACATATTGTATATTCTCTTTTAACTTTGGACTTACAGTATTATCTCCCATTTGGACACCCCTGGGATTTAGGGTTCTATAGGCAGCAGTTTTTGTTCCCTTGCTGCAAGGAATTGTGGTGTCAGATAAGCGCTGACGAGACTTTGCGACAAGTTTTTTACTTGTAATTACAGATAAATAGGGATTTTTTCTCTTTAAACACTTTTTTGATTCTTGAATGCCCATTAAAGAAGACATTTTATTAAAAAGATTTTTCATTGAGGAGTCAATCATTGTCTAAACAGTTTGTGCTGTTAAAGGAGGAGTACCCTCTGCATTTTCAGACATTTTCAAATATAAATTTTTTATAAATTATAAATACTAAAAGTTAACCAAGTTTTCTTTAAAACTTAACTATAAATAATTTCTTGCATAAGATATAATAATAATAAGTAACTTTGAATTAATCTAATAATGAAGTTTAACAGTTAAATATATATAAACAGTTCGTTTGTTAAAACTTATTTTAAAACTAAAGTTAACCAGAAGATGGCAACCTAACACAGTTAATTTATCTTCTAATATACAATTTGTATTGAGAAGCAATGGCAACAAATGTTACCGGTCTGAGGAGAAATTAGCTGAGACTGACAGGAAAAGTCACTTCAGCAATGAGAGGGCGGGAATAGGAAGTCCGGCCCACAAAATGGCGACCTGAGCACTCAGCAGAGGAAATGGAGAGGAGCTAAATACAATTGAATAAAAACGGATTAAAATGAGGTAATGAAACAAGGGGGGTGCAAATAAGGAAAACAGGATAGGAAAGAACCTGAAAGGTTATAAAATGATAGCAAATGCCCAAGGGAAAAAATTACCAAAAAAACGGAGACAAAAGGAAATTTAAATGGAGAAAGCTAAAAGCTGTATAAATAAAGCAGGATTAATAAACCAACAGTTCTTAATATATAAAGGAAAACATTATTAAACATAAAATAGCATACAGGATAAAAATTTTAATCTTTATTGGAGACAAAATTATTTGAATACTTATCTCTGGCTGAGCAGCAAAAAGAAAGAGGAGGATTGGCTGGACACTATTCCTTCTCTGATTGGTCACTTTTTTCTTGGAGTTATAAGTTAGCTCTCTCTTTAGCTACTTATTGTGGTTATCTGTTTTCTATGCTGTTTTAATATGTTATGTTATGTCATTCTGTTACTTTTAAAAGCTGCATTGAGTAGTAAAGAAAGAGAATGCAAAAAATAGGAGTCTCTGGTCTTGTAATAAAATTGTTCACACCAGTACTAGTCCACAGCACACCACAGAACATAAAAAGATCTAAGAGAATGAAAATTAAGTAGTACACAAAACCTTTAACCTTCTAAACACACAGTATCCATAGCAGCTCTTACCTCCAAGGCATAGAAGGGGTTAAACCTGCCAGAATAAAACACCAAAATGCCTTTGAATCCACCAAATCAAATTCACAGCACCTGAAGCAGAGAAGGGAAAAAGGTTTCCAAGGAGAGTGGGCGTAGCTTATCACCATAGCAATATGTGGGCCCATGACTTGTATAGGATTTTGAAATGAACTGTCAAAATTTAAAATTCTAAAAAAAACACCTCTCCTAAGGCCACCTGTGTCCCCCTGCCCAACTGCACTTTGAAAAATGTAACTGATTACTATATAAAGGCAGAAACTAGCTCTATTAAAGAAACAGTACCCATTTGTAGAAAAAAATTCAAAAATAAGTTATTAAGTAAATTATTAAGTAAATTAAGCTGCTAAGGAGTCCTAAGGATTCTAGATAGGAACTCTACTCTGCCTAATTCTCCCAAATTCCTAAGTTAAACACATAAGTAAAGCTCCTCAGGTGTAAGGCTGTGACCCCCAGCTATGTAGTACCTGTAAGGAGAGTACTATTGAATAACTCCTGGGCTCTGTAGTGCCTGAGTCACTTACCTGGAATGAAGCACTCCTCCACTGTTCCTTAATAGCATGCTGAGAACTTTCTTCATCACAGGTTGCTGATCAAGTTGCAAGTAACTATACTGCAGAGGATACTGCGGATATTACTGTAACCCCTCAGGAGGAGGCTAAGGACGGGTTCCTGCGATGCCTTTGGGCAGTTTTGGCTGTTATATTACCCACTAGGGTAATAGAAAGAACATAACACAGGTAATCCTCAACCCTGTTTCACTCAGAGTCTTATTAAATCTTTTTGGAGTGAAGTTGCCTATGGGTACTGGGTCCCAAGTCAGGTCTGAGCCCAAAAATAATAAGAAAAAAATAATAAAATCTTGATAGTAGCACCTCTGAAATTTTTAACCTCTCTCCACAGAGGCCAAGAACAAACTAGAGAGGGAGAGGAGGTGGGAATGGTTAAAGCTCTGTGGGGGTTCTTGACCAACTCTAGATAGGCTGGAATATATCCAACATGTTATGAAGCTATGGACTCTCGTCAGCTAAGAAGAAAATTGTGTATGGTATCTATTGATAATCTGCATACAGAAAGAGAAATGATCTTCCAGGAACAAACAACAGCTCAGTTACTGCCTTGCACTAGTGCAAGTTACCATCTGGGAACGGCCTCTTTTAGCCTAATTGTACTTTTCCCAGAGCAGAACTTTCCTGAAGTATATCAGTCTGATCCCTCCTAGCAAGGTCAGTCCAGACCCAAAATACCAGGCAGTCCTCCTCTGAATAAGGACCATAGTGAACCCAGACAATCATTTCAGCCTTCTGTGGGCCTCATCAGTGAGTGAACCCATATCCCTCTAAGTACATTGGGCAAGGAATCCACTTCTGATTTCACCTTTAAGGAGATTTTTCCAGAGTAATAGTACAAATGTTCTACCAGGTATGAAAAGCACAATTAGGCTAAAAAAGGCTGCTATATACAAGATAAGCAAACTGCTAACATACACTTTGTGTAAATAGGGTGAAAACGTCCCTATGTTTAATTGTTGTCAAGGCCATTGTTGAAAGCAGCTTTTTTAAAGGTCAACATAGAAAGCTGTGCAGGTATTCCTTGATGCTGTATTGTCCTCCAGAAGCACAGTTCCTACGGCTACCATTGATGTAGCTTGTCCAGGATCAGAGTATGGGGTCAGTAACTTGGTCAGGATATCGCTCCTCCTTTGTCGTCATGACATATGAGACAGGACTTAATTTCTCCGGTTTTGACTGTAAGTAGCTGTTGCTGTAAAGCAGATCTGGGCCCCTGATACAATAAATGAGAGAAAAAACAGCAATCGAGCTGGTGCAAAAGTCGTTGAAATGTATTCATATAATGGTGCACAGGACAAAAGTACTGTAAGACTGCTCCTAGGTGGTAACTCTGCTGTAGAACAAGCTACTGTGCTGCTGTTTGTACCTGGTAGAGTGCTTCTCTTTGTGCATGTATCTATTGATAGATAATCTGTCAGAAAAAGTTGTAAAGAGTATTAGGAAAAAATCTAACCTTTCATTTTAGGTACTTGCTGCTGCATTATCTTAGATTGTGTGACTCATTTAAGACATATTTTATATTAAAAAGAAAAATACGCTATTGAAAATATGTATTATTAAAAAAAAGCAACTGAAACTGGAAATAATATAGGTGTGGTTGCTTATACTAAGGCCACAGGTATAATTAGAAAAGATTAACAGTTAATGCATGTCATATAAGGGGAAAAATATTTGCAAGGTTAAAAAAATTATCTAAACAAATCATGCTAACTAGCAGTAATTTTAAGTGACATTACACTCAAAACTGTTGTATCATATATCTGAAAAATCAGACATTTCAAATGTTATTAATTTATATTTTACACCAAAAAACGAAGTAAAGCTGTTTAAATTGATTTTGACGCTAACAAGAAATTAGTTATTCACAAATTATCGGCTAGATTTAGAGTTTTGTCGGTAACGACAAGCGTAGCTAACGCTGGCTTTTTTTCCCCCGCACCTTTTAAATACCGCTGGTATTTAGAGTTCACAGAAGGGCTGTGTTAGGCTCCAAAAAGGGAGCGTATAGCATATTTACCGCCACTGCAACTCTCAATACCAGCGGTGCTTACGGACGTGGCCAGCTTCAAAAACGTGCTCGTGCACGATTCCCCCATAGGAAACAATGGGGCCGTTTGAGCTGAAAAAAAACCTAACACCTGCAAAAAAGCAGAGTTCAGCTCCTAACGCAGCCCCATTGTTTCCTAAGGGGAAACACTTCCTATGTCTGCACCTAACACCCTAACATGAACCCCGAGTCTAAACACCCCTAACCGAACACTTATTAACCCCCAATCTGCCGCCCCCGCTATCGCTGACCCCTGCATATTTTTTAAACCCCTAATCTGCCGCTCCGTACACCGCCGCCACCTACATAATACCTATGTATCCCTAATCTGCTGCCCCTAACACCGCCGACCCCTATATTATATTTATTAACCCCTAATCTTCCCCCCAATGTCGCCGCTACCTACCTACACTTATTAACCCCTAATCTGCCGACCGTACACCGCCGCCACCTACGTTATCCCTATGTACCCCTAATCTGCTGCCCCTAACACCGCCGACCCCTATATTATATTTATTAACCCCTAATCTGCCACCCCCAACGTCGTCGCTACCTACCTACACTTATTAACCCCTAATCTGCCGACCGGACCTCACCGCTACTATAATAAAGTTATTAACCCCTAAAGCTAAGTCTAACCCTAACCCTAACACCCCCCTAAGTTAAATATAAATTTTATCTAACAAAATAAATTATTTCTTATTAAATAAATTATTCCTATTTAAAGCTAAATACTTACCTGTAAAATAAACCCTAATATAGCTACAATATAAATTATAATTATATTGTAGCTATTTTAGGATTAATATTTATTTTACAGGCAACTTTGTATTTATTTTAACCAGGTACAATAGCTATTAAATAGTTAATAACTATTTAATAGCTACCTAGTTAAAATAATTACCAAATTACCTGTAAAATAAATCCTAACCTAAGTTACAATTAAACCTAACACTACAATATCAGTAAATGAATTACATAAAATACCTACAATTATCTACAATTAAACCTAACACTACACTATCAATAAATTAATTACATAAAATACCTACAAATAAATACAATTAAATAAACTAACTAAAGTACAAAAAATAAAAAAGAACTAAGTTACAAAAAAAATAATTTACAAACATTAGAAAAATATTACAACAATTTTAAGCTAATTACACCTACTCTAAGCCCCCTAATAAAATAACAAAGACCCCCAAAATAAAAAAAATTCCCTACCCTATTCTAAAATAAAAATAGAAAAGCTCTTTTACCTTACCAGCCCTTAAAAGGGCCTTTTGCGGGGCATGCCCCCAAAAATTCTGCTCTTTTGCCTGAAAAATAAATAACACCTAACACTAAGCCCCTGAAGATCTTCCTACCTTATCTTCACCACGCCGGGTATCACTGATCGGTCCAGCAGTGCCTCCGAAGTCTTCATCCAAGCCCAAGCGGGGGCTGAATAGATCCATCATCGGGCTGAAGAGGACCATCATCGGGCTGAAGTCTTCATCCTATCCGGGCAGAAGAGGACATCCGGACCTGTAGACATCTTCATCCAAGCCGCATCTTTTATCTTCATCCATCCAGAGCGGAGCGGAGCCATCTTCTTCCAGCTGACGTGGATACATCCTCTTCTACCGAAGCCTACTCGCCGAATGATGGTTCCTTTAAATGATGTCATCCAAGATGGCGTCCCTCGAATTCCGATTTGTTGATAGGATTCTATCAGCCAATCGGAATTAAGGTAGGAAAATTCTGATTGGCTGATTGGATCAGCCAATCGGATTGAACTTGGATCTGATTGGCTGATTCCATCAGCCAATCAGAATTTTCCTACCTTAATTCCGATTGACTGATAGAATCCTATCAGCCAATCGGAATTTGAGGGACGCCATCTTGGATGACGTCATTTAAAGGAACCGTCATTCAGCGAGTAGGCGTCGTTAGAAGAGGATGGATCCGCGTCAGCTGGAAGAAGATGGCTCCGCTACGCTCCGGATGGAAGATAGAAGATGCAGCTTGGATGAAGATGTCTACCGGTCCAGATCTACTCTTCTGCCCGGATAGGATGAAGACTTCTGCCGGTGATGGACCTCTTCAGCCCGATGATGGACCTCTTCAGCCCGATGATGGACTTCTTCAGCCCCCGCTTGGGCTTGGATGAAGACTTCGGAGGCTCTTCTGGACCGATCGGTGATACCCGGCGTGGTGAAGATAAGGTAGGAAGATCTTCAGGGGCTTAGTGTTAGGTTTATTTAGGGGGGGTTTGGGTTAGATTAGGGGTATGTGGGTTGTAATGTTGGGGGGGGGGTATTGTATGTTTTTTTTCAGGCAAAAGAGCAGAATTCTTTGGGGCATGCCCCGCAAAAGGCCCTTTTAAGGGCTGGTAAGGTAAAAGAGCTTTTCTATTTTTATTTTAGAATAGGGTAGGAATTTTTTTTATTTTGGGGGGCTTTGTTATTTTATTAGGGGGCTTAGAGTAGGTGTAATTAGCTTAAAATTGTTGTAATATTTTTCTAATGTTTGTAAATTATTTTTTTGTAACTTAGTTCTTTTTTATTTTTTGTACTTTAGTTAGTTCATTTAATTGTATTTATTTGTAGGTATTTTATGTAATTAATTTATTGATAGTGTAGAGTTAGGTTTAATTGTAGATAATTTTAGGTATTTTATTTAATTAATTTATTGATAGTGTAGTGTTAGGTTTAATTGTAACTTAGGTTAGGATTTATTTTACAGGTAATTTTGTAATTATTTTAACTAGGTAGCTATTAAATAGTTATTAACTATTTAATAGCTATTGTACCTGGTTAAAATAAATCCAAACTTACCTGTAAAATAAATATTGATCTTAAAATAGCTACAATATAATTATAATTTATATTTTAGCTATATTAGGGTTTATTTTACAGGTGAGTATTTAGCTTTAAATAGGATTAATTTATTTAATAAGATTTATTTTATTTTGTTATATTTAAATTATATTTAACTTAGGGGGGTGTTAGGGTTAGGGTTAGACTTAGCTTTAGGGGTTAATAAATTTATTAGAGTAGCGGTGAGGTCCGGTCAGCAGATTATGGGTTAATACTTGAAGTTAGGTGTTGTGATGTTAGGGAGGGCAGATTAGGGGTTAATACTATTTATTATAGGGTTATTGAGGCGGGAAGGAGGCGAATTAGGGGTTAATAACTTTATTAGCGTAGCGGCGAGGTCCGGTCGGCAGATTAGGGGTTAATAAGTGTAGGTAGGTAGTGGCGACATTGGGGGGGCAGATTAGGGGTTAATAAATATAATATAGGGGTCGGCGATGTTAGGGGCAGCAGATTAGGGGTACATAGGGATAATGTAGGTTGCGGCGGTGTGCAGTCGGCAGGTTAGGGGTTAAAAATATTTATTAGAGTGGCGGCGATGTGGGGGGACCTCGGTTTAGGGGTACATAGGTAGTTTATGGGTTTTAGTGTACTTTAGAGCACAGTAGTTAAGAGCTTTATGAACCGGCGTTAGCCCAGAAAGCTCTTAACTCCTGGCTTTTCTCTGCGGCTGGAGTCTTGTCGTTAGATTTCTAACGCTCACTTCAGCCAAGACCCTAAATACCGGTGTTAGAAAGATCCCATTGAAAAGATAGGATACGCAATTAGCGTAGGGGGATCTGCGGTATGGAAAAGTCGCGGCTGCAAAGTGAGCGTTAGACCCTTTCCTGACTGACTCTAAATACCAGCTGTAGCCCAAAACCAGCGTTAGGAGCCCTAACGCTGATTTTGATGGCTAATGCCAAACTCTAAATCTAGCCGTATGATTGTCAAATGTGTACTGTATTATAAAGACAATTCCAAAAGTTATACTAGGTGAAAATTACACACTTCCACAGTTAAATAAACAAAAAGCTGGTCTGGGTAACAGATCATCATTTTGTTTAAATGTAATGGAGTAGATTAACGATGTGCAATTGTTACCATGAGAAGTGCAAACATAATTGCGAGGTTCTGATATTGCAGTATATTGCTAAGGAGCATATACTGCATTTTCATAAGGGAAGGAGATGCATAAATTACAAAAGTACACAATAAAAATTATCATAATTTTAAAAATCATACAAAAAGAATAATTGAACCATTCACACAAAAATACACAGAAAAAAATGTATTGTTGAGGTGCATCAAAAATCATACCAATAGAGTTAACCAAAAATTGTATTTTATCAAAAACATATAATTTGTAAATTAATTAGAAATAAATCATATTAAACCTATACAGCATAAATGGTAATTTAAGTACACAGGATGTGCAAAATTCACATAGAAATTTGTACTTAAAATACAAAATACAAAGCGTAATTGTTGTTTTTTGTAAAACGACTGAGCATGGGCATTCCATGGCCATATATGAAAGGTCATGGAAGAAGGTGAAAGCCGAAACACGTCTGGACAGTACCTCTTCTGCATGTAGAAATTATTTTACTTTTTGTTTTTGTTTCCTTGTTTGAATAAATGAAAGACATTATTTTCACCTGTGCTCCGCTCCCTATTCTTGTTTGCTCAATATATGAAATTGTCTCTCAAATCCCAGTATAATTCTGTTATACCCAAAACACTAATTACTCTGAAAGGAAAACGTATGCATATGAACATATCAGTGACCTTAAGGTACAGTGCACTGAAAACAGTGTAATTTGTATTAGGTGCAATATTCATGTTTAAACAAAAATGCAGTGTAGGGCTTAGTATAAGCCTGGAGCAGTCTAAGGGTTAAGGCTGTAGGAGAGTGGGTTAGAAGAGAGAGGGAAGGTGCTGGGTGCAACATTGTTGCAATTTAGGGTAGGCCCCTCCTTACCAGTAGATAAGCCAAGTTCTCCCTTGCAACTTCCTCTTCTTCTCCGGATCCTGGCTGAAGCAGTTTTTTCTTAGCAGTTCTGTCATCACCAGTGCAGCTATGCATCGTTCCAGGCGTTCTACTCTGCCTCCCAGACGTTACCAGTCGGAACAGGAACCTCCTGCACCTGCAAAAGAAAAAATAAAGATAAGTTTTCAATCTATTTCTGAGGATGATTTAGATATCATTCCCCCAACTCAATATACTACTGTTGTGTCAGCCCAGGTTCATAATGTGGAAGAGCAGGGACCTATTGATATTGAGTTTGCTCAGGAATCCCCCAGACCTCAAGCATTGCAGACCCAGCAGGCTAATTTACCCCTTGATAGTGTACAGGCCTCATTTTTAAGTGCTGTACCCCCTGCTGCTATGTCAGCAGTTTCTGACCTATTGAAAAACATAATATCCGCTATGGCTGCAGCCTCCCCAGGGCCCAGTGTGACACCAGCTGTTTTCCCTCCTGATCCTTCTAGTCAGGATCCGGATCCTGCTTTAACTACCCCCAGCAGGCATCGCCCTTTCACACCTCTCATTGAGGCACCACACGTGGCAACACGCGGTCCCCAGCCCGGCCGGAACATGGCCCCTCAGCCCTCAACACCCGGACTCGCCCCTGGTCGCACCATACCCGAGGCCCATGCCATCTCAGGGCCTATGCTGCTCCCCCCGGGGCCTAGCGATCTCCTTCGCCAGCCGCGTGGTCCGGGTCCGACTTCCGGTGTCTACGCCATGTTAGTGACGTCACCGGAAGCGGACATCGGCACTTCCGGCTTGGCAGATTCCCGCGCGGTCACAGGGACATCGGCTCCCGGGGCAACGCCACTTGCAGGTGAGCACCGAGAGCCGTCCTTGGCCGTTGGCGGGTTATCAGTGGGGGGTCGGAGGGGCATTAGCAGCGCAAGCAAACTGCGCAAGCGAACGGCACATTTGAATGTTAATCCTCAGGGGCATCAAAGGGGTCGCTCCATCATAAGAGGTAGTACCAGGCAGATAGCCAGTGATAGGGGTAGGGGGACACGCAGAGTTAACCCTTCCAGGGCAATGAGGCCATTACAGTTTATACAAATGGGAGATAACGCAAATGCCGTTCAGCAGGCCGCTCCCGATATTATTAACCCACACAGGGCTGATAGTGGTTTACTGCAAGCGGCCGCTCAGCCGCATGATATTGTGTCTAATAATAGCCTGCATGTGAATCAAGGCAATGTTCAAAGTATGCATGTTAATCAAAACATTCAGCATCATTTACCATCTCATCATTTACCATCCCCCATTGGTGTGAATGCGGCTTTGAATGGTGTGAACGTACAAGCAGCTCCTCAGGGATATAATACACCCCTGGTTGGCATACATAATGCGAATGTGCAATCTTTAAGCCAGCTACAACATCCCATTACTTTAGGCATACAAGGAGTACAACCCCTTGATCAGGGTATCCACTCCCCCATTGCAGCCACGCAGGGCGCTCATGCACACTCATTAAACCATGCACAATCAATAAGCCAGGCATGCCATAACCCTATTGTAGACCAGCAGGGTGTGAATGCTCAGACATCTGCGAATGGACAGTCAGTGAGTCAGGGATTTCATACACCACTTCATATAGCTCATCCACCCCTTGCTACTGATAATCCAGACACATCCATTGGGCAAAGTGCTCGCCAAATTCTTTCTCTTTTGCAGGGGGCAATTGGATCACAAAGTGCAGCAAAAACTCGGACCAACACTGCCACAGTCATGAGTGGGGCGGATGCAGGAGTACCAGGCAGCATTACAGCAGGAGCAGCAGCCACCACTTCCACTGCACAGCAAGGGTCTTCAGGACTCGCCCTCCAAAACCAGCCAGCAGGCCAGCCCGTTTCCAGCATGGGTCAGGGACCTCCTGCCATTAGTCACGGTGAGAATGCTTTATTTACACACAATGACCTTTCTTCCTCTGACTCATCCTCTTCTGACTCAGGGTCTGAGACTGACTCTTCCTTGGGTTTACAAGGGGCAGGTCAGAAGAAAATGTTTAGAATGATTAAGAAAATTTTAAAGAGGGGGGTCAAGCCAGATACTAAGCAGGATAGCGCCAGTAACCCCGCCCCGCAAAACCCATCTACAGAGGTGCCAGCTGAACCTCTCCCTACCAGGGCCATCTCCGAAAGGCGAGCAGCCCTTTACGGGGACGCAAGCCCAGGAAAAATATACTCATTGCATAGACACCTGCGCAAAAAGGTGGTCAGTAGAATCCACCGTGGAAAATATGTTAATATATTTGACCTTTCGGTGGAGGCGTATAGGCAGAGAGAGAAGAGCGCTGAGGGAACAGGGCCTAAAA
This sequence comes from Bombina bombina, assembly GCF_027579735.1. Lineage (NCBI taxonomy): Eukaryota > Metazoa > Chordata > Amphibia > Anura > Bombinatoridae > Bombina > Bombina bombina. Next base: position 890,524,567 of record NC_069503.1, on the reverse strand, counting down.
AATTTAAACACCCAGACACTTTTGATGAGTGGCTCCAGTGCTTCAGGGTTTTTTCCTCCTGTTATATCGAAAAGTACCCCTCCCAGAGTTTGCCTATCCTAAAATACACGGACACTATTCACTGGATTCAGCGTAATCACAGTGAAGGTGTGTGGAGGGAATATGATGCTGAGTTCAGGAGGAAAATGGCAGGAAATCCTTCCCTGACATTTGACTCTACTGATAACCAGTTGTGGCAGCGAATGGACCCAAAAGGGGGTGCACCCGCTGCTGCAACTTCAACTCAGCAATCAGCGCAGCAGTCCTTTCGCAATACCAGAAGCAGGAAACGGGGGGGAACCTGCTGGCCCTTCCAGGACAAAAAATGCGACAAGGGTAGCGCATGCACCTTCAGACATGTCTGCAGGTACTGCTCTGGTCCACACCCTGGCAGTGACTGCATCAAGCGAAGGGACCAGACCAATAAGCCCCCTTCAGCAAACTTGGGCCAGAAAGGCGGAAACGCCAATTAATGTACATGCCATGGCACCATGGTTGTGGGCTTACCCAGACCAGGCGGCGGCACGTATGTTATGGGAGGGTTTTTCATTTGGTTTTCATATCCCCACATTTAGGCAAATCAAGGGTAAGAGATTTAATAGGAACCTTATTTCAGCATACCAACACCCCCAAGTAGTGAGGGATAAAATTAATAAAGAAGTGACTTTAGGGCGAATGGCGGGCCCCTTTGCTGCCCCACCTTTACCTGATTTGGTCATTTCCCCGTTGGGGGTGGTTCCCAAGAAAGAGCCAGGGAAGTTTCGCCTCATTCAGCACCTGTCGTACCCAAAAGGTAGCTCAGTCAATGATGCCATTGACCCCCAACTCAGCTCGGTGCGCTATCAATCCTTTGATAGCGCACTAGACCTGGTCAGGAGGGCGGGTCATGGTGCTCTATTGGCGAAACTAGACATTGAGTCGGCATTTAGGCTTCTTCCACTCCACCCCTCAGTTTTCCATCTAATGGGTTGTAAGTTTGCAGGTGTGTACTACGTGGATCGCTGCCTGCCCATGGGCTGCTCTTTGTCATGCGCCTTGTTTGAAGCGTTCAGTAGTTTCCTTCATTGGGTCGTAGCTTCAGAAGTGGGCAGCGATCCCATAGCACACTACCTGGACGATTTTCTCATTGTAGGGAGGGCAGGCTCCGATGATTGTTTATCCACAATGAACATCATGCGCAGCGTCATGAGACATTTCGGGGTGCCCCTAGCAGAGGACAAAACGCAAGGCCCCGCGTCCTGTTTAGTCTTCCTGGGAATCGAAATCGACACCCAGGCTCGGCTCTGTAGGTTGCCACCTGATAAAGTTCAGGGCATGCTTGAGGCGGTCAGAGCGGCAGTCTCTAATGCGGTTATTTCCCTGAAACAGTTACAATCCCTGTTAGGTTTGCTTAATTTCGCTTGCAGAGTTATCCCCATGGGTCGGGTTTTTAACCGTAGACTGGAAAGACAGCTTAGTGGTAGGTCAAACCCGAAATCAAAGATAACCCTAGGGAGTGAATTGCTGGCTGACCTGGTAGTCTGGGAACAGTTTCTCACGCGATTTAACGGGATTCGGGTCTGGCGTACCCCTCCCATGTCTAGCCAGTTACTGCACCTTTTCACTGACGCAGCTGGATCGCACGGTTACGGGGCCTATTTCCAGGGAGAGTGGAGCGCGGAGCCCTGGCCGGAGTCCTGGGCCCCGGCGGGCCTTACTCGTAACCTGACTCTCCTGGAGCTATTCCCCGTGGTCTTGGCGGTCGAGCTGTGGGGTGGGAAGTTGTCGAACGGGACTGTTGTGTTCTGGACAGACAACATCAGTGTGGTCTTTGCGATCAATAACTTGTCAGCCACCTCAGCAAAGGTCATTACCTTGCTGCGCCACCTGGTGTTGCGCTGTCTGGACCTTAACATCCAGTTCCAGGCCCGTCATGTCCCGGGCGTCAACAATGTTGTAGCTGACGCCCTGTCACGATTCGAATGGGCGACATTTCGCAAGTTAGCCCCCACAGCTGCAGCCGTGGGCTTACGCTGTCCTGATTTCCTTTGGCAGCTCGTCCTTCCTGGATAGCCTTACTGCCGTTGGTCCGCTCCTCCTTAGCACCATCCACTTGGCACGCCTATGCCCGCATGTGGTCTGAATGGGACAATTTCTGTGCGTCCAGGGGAGCCGACGCTGCTCAGGGGTCTAGGGACAACTTACATGATTGGCTGGTGAGTTTGCATGCCTCTGGGGCCCGTCAGGGGGCAATACAATCCAAATTGGCCGCCCTCTCATTTTTCTATAGGGCATTAGCCATTCCTGACCCAACCAATTCCTTTTTTATTAGGCAGGTGATCAAGGGTTGGGGCAGATCGCAGCAGCGGAAAATAGACACGCGCGAACCCATCACCCGCGACCGCCTGGAGCGTTTGCTCTTGGCGCTCGACGTGGTCTGTAGATCAGATTTTGAAGCCCTACTTTTCAAAACTGCGTTTAATCTGGCCTTTGCCGCCGCTCTTAGAGTTAGTGAGGTAGTAGCACCCTCCAAGCAGGCGTCTGGGGCAGGTATACAATTGCAACATGTTAGAGCTGCCCCTGATTCCTTACTTCTTTTTCTGCCGCGATCAAAGACAGATCAGGAAGGTAAGGGAACCTGGATCCCCGTTCACCCTCAGGTGAACAGCGCATGCTGCCCGGTTAACTGCGTTAATCTTTACCTGGCTCAAAGGCCGCCTGGCCCGGGGCAATTCCTGGTCCATGCGGACGGCAGATCCCTTTCCAAATTTCAGTTCGGTAGGGTCCTAAAATTGGCGGCAGTCCAGGCGGGGCTGGACGCTAGCAGACTGGCCCCGCACTCTTTTCGCATAGGGGCCGCGACTAACGCTGCGCAAGCGGGCTCCTCGTGCGAGGACATAAAACGTATTGGGCGTTGGCGGTCCAATTGTTTCAGAACCTATGTCCGTCCAATTGTTTAATGTTTAGATGTTAATTCAGGATACTAAAATGTTTGTCTCCACAGGCACTACCCCCGGGGTGAAGCGAATCTGGATTGTGGGCCACTCCTTTGTCCACTGGGCCTCCCTACGCTGTGCGTCCCTCCCATTTGGCCAATCCCTAGGTCTCCCTTCCAACAAGGCATCCGTTAGGTGGTTGGGTGCTAGGGGGATGTGCTGGCCCCAATTAGCAGGAACCATATCTGAGGCCCTGGTACGCTGGGGGAAGCCTCACATTATTATTCTTCACCTAGGGGGTAACGATGTGGGGGCCATACCAGTTTTACAGTTGATTAAGGTTATGCAGGCAGACATTGGGTGGCTAAGAGTACGCATCCCGGGGGTCATGATAGGGTGGTCCCATATAATACCCCGTCTCCACTGGAGGCATATGTCGGCCCATACGGCGGCATACCGGGTTAGGAAGAAGATCAATGCGTCTGTAGCGAAAACCGTCACTGGGTCAGGTGGCTTCGTGGTACGGCACGAAGCCATTTCGGCTGATAGAACCGAGCTATATAGAAGGGATAAAGTTCACCTTTCTGATGTGGGGCTGGATTTATTCATAGGGGACATTCAGAGAGCTCTGTTACCCCTCCTGTAAATCGGGTTGTGGGTTGGCGGCAAGGGTACCATTAGAATGCTTCCTTGTGGCGGGAGATCCTCGGTCCGGTTGCGCAGGAGAAGGTCGCTAGGGGTGAGTGATGGCCAGACTTCCGGGGAGGAGGGTAGGCCCTCACGTGCACGTGACGGTAACCCTCCTTCCTCCCTTTTGAGGGATGGTCACATGATCTCTGCAACCCCTCAGCGTCATCTCCTTAGGGCAGAGACCCCTCTGCTGCTGTTCTCGTTGGGCCGGTGATCTCCTACTGTTCTGGGTAGCTGATCTCTATGCCGCCATATATATTTTCAGTTCTATCAGTTCTATCTAGTTTGTTAGGTTAATAAAATTTTATGGCCTGTGACGGTCACAAAATTTTTCCCATAAAAAGTTTGTCTGTGGTTATTTCGCACTACATTCTCATGTACATAGTTATTTAATTAAGTTATGTTAAATCCTCTCCTCTGTGAAGAAGGATCCGGTAAGCATTTAATCCCTTAATGCAGTGTAGGGCTTAGTATAAGCCTGGAGCAGTCTAAGGGTTAAGGCTGTAGGAGAGTGGGTTAGAAGAGAGAGGGAAGGTGCTGGGTGCAACATTGTTGCAATTTAGGGTAGGCCCCTCCTTACCAGTAGATAAGCCAAGTTCTCCCTTGCAACTTCCTCTTCTTCTCCGGATCCTGGCTGAAGCAGTTTTTTCCCTCCCTCCCTTCCCCTTTTGTAATGTTTTAATGATGTTGTATTTTCGACGGCACCTTAATGGCAGGGCTATGGCTACTCACCCTAGGCCCAATAAGCCATTACTGTAGGATATGGATCTCCTCTCCCTGTTATGCGGTTTACACGGCTTGGTAACAGGGAATCCTTATCTAGGTGGAAGATCTTCTTTCACCCTGGCGGCGGGAGATCCTCGGTCCGGTTGCGCAGGAGAAGGTCGCTAGGGGTGAGTGATGGCCAGACTTCCGGGGAGGAGGGTAGGCCCTCACGTGCACGTGACGGTAACCCTCCTTCCTCCCTTTTGAGGGATGGTCACGTGATCTCTGCAACCCCTCAGCGTCATCTCCTTAGGGCAGAGACCCCTCTGCTGCTGTTCTCGTTGGGCCGGTGATCTCCTACTGTTCTGGGTAGCTGATCTCTATGCCGCCATATATATTTTCAGTTCTATCAGTTCTATCTAGTTTGTTAGGTTAATAAAATTTTATGGCCTGTGACGGTCACAAAATTTTTCCCATAAAAAGTTTGTCTGTGGTTATTTCGCACTACATTCTCATGTACATAGTTATTTAATTAAGTTATGTTAAATCCTCTCCTCTGTGAAGAAGGATCCGGTAAGCATTTAATCCCTTACAGGGACAGCCTCTTTTTATAGAATTTCATGAGTGCTGCCCCAGCCACTCATGAAAAGCACTTGCAGACTGGCATTTTTTTTGGAATCGGCCCCTAAGTCCTTAAGGAAATATCTTGTGTCAGCACTGAGGATTTACAAATAAAATATTATCATGATAATACTACTACTACTAATAATAATAATACCAGCAATAAAGGGTTCATTTTGATTCTACAACAATTGAAATGTAAGATGAAAGCACTGCACAAAAAAGTAATGCTTTTGGATGCAAACAGAACTGTATCAATTTGGTTTAAATATAAATCAACCTGAGAAACATTGAAATGTGTATTTCTGTGCAAGAACATTAGAAAAAGTAGGAGACTTTTATTTTATATGCAGGGTTTTTTTAGGGCATTCATTTAATTAACCTCAGTTCATGCTGAATACATCATATAAGGGCTGGCAAAGTAATATTTCTTAAAAGCTTTTATACCAGGAGGTTAAGTAACCGTTGCCATGGCAGTTTTCATATTGTTCACTAGTGCAATTTCTTAGCATTTAAAGAGTTATACTGTACATCATCTTGGTCATGATTTGCAGTTATCTTAGCATTTTTTTTTATAGATAAGCAGATTACAGTCGGAATTATATTGAGACCTTATTTAAAAAGATATGTTTAAGTGGCTTCTCCATTGTGTCACTGAGGGGTTTGTCACCTCAAATGCCTCTCATGATCAAAATGTCCCTTACAATTTACAAGTTTGTGTGTTTTCATTATCTAACATTCAAGTCTTTTAATTATGAAGTCAACATTTCCTGGCCAGCTCTTTCTAACTAATCAGAGTAGATGTCAGCAATAAAGAATTTACATGCCCTTCAGATCTGTACACAAAGAATGCAACCAGCTCCAAGCCTTAGCAAAAGTAAATAAATAAAAAGTATTACTTAAGATTATCTTTGAAGGCTCAATTCATTAGAATTTTTTTCTAAATATGTAGCAAGTAGGAAAGCTGGCTACACATATTTTGTACCATCATTTCGGAATGTGCCGTATTTCATCCTTTTTATCATCCATTTTACAGCTGAACCCTTACGTCTGCTGCAATATTTAATACACACATTTTTGCACAACTTAATCATTTTGTCTGCATTAAAATAGTAAAGTTTCTGGAAACTCTAATGAAGGAAAAATAAATCCTGTTTAAGGTTATACTTGATGATACAGTATATACCACATGTATAGGTAGATTTCTGACATGTAAGACTGTTATCTTAAATACAGAAAATTTTATTTAACTTAAAAACAAAATTAGGATTTTAAAGTAACTTGGGGCCTTTTGAAATTTATTATACGATCCATTACAATATATTAGAAATATATTAGAAAATTATTTGTAGTATTGCGACCCACCCCATATAAAATAAAAAAAATCCATAAGAATACAAATTAGAAAGTTTCCCATTTCTTCTTATCAAATTGCTTAGTTTCCATGGTGTTCTTTGTTGAAAAGATACCTAGGTAGGTATGGGGGGTATACATAGCAGGAACTAGTGCTGCCATCTAGTGCTCTTGCAATTGAAAAACATTCTTACAAAACTGCTGCCATATAGTGCTCCACTGCATGCTCCTAATCTTACGTCCCTGATTTTCAAGAAAAGATACCAAGAAAACAAAGAAAAAAATCATAAAAGAAGCAAAATAGAAAGTTTTTTAAAATTGCATGTTCTATCTAAATTATGGAAGAAAATGGTTGTTTTAGCAAGGTTTAATGACCATCCATATTTATTTTTCGGTCTCTTTATTAAGATACAAACAGAAAATACAGGGAATATGTACACAAAATAATAAAAAAACACAATTTTCAGAACAAAATGGCTTCTTCAGGCAAAAGTCAGTATTTAGTGTGACCTCCCTAGGCACTAAGCACATCTTGAACTCTTTTATGGAGACTGTCCTGACGTTTTCTGAAGTAATCTTCTGGTATATTATACCAGGCTTCTTTTCAGTTCTTCTTTAGATTTATGTTGTCTTTTATTTATTTCTCTGTCCAGATGATCCCATACTGCCGCTATAATATTCAGGTCTGGACTCTGTGGGGACCAGTCCATGACTGTCAGTATCTTATCAGCTGTTTTTCTCACCAAATATGATTTCACTGCAGTGTGCATGGGATAGTTATCATGCTGAAAAATAAAACCATTCCCAATCCGGCGCTTTCCAGAAGGAATGACATAGGACAAGATTACAAGTCACGCAGCAAATGTTTTTCGCAATTGCGAAAACACTATGTACAGTAAGGTTTTTTCGTATTTGGGGTTGTGCAGTTATTACAAGTTGCAAAATAACGTATTTTGCACGCACGTTAACCCGCGTAATCCAAAATCCAGATCGCATGCGTATTAACGTATTCCCCCAAAGATGTCAATGGAGAAGACAAATAAAAAAATAAAACCCTAATCTTTTTGTGCAAAGCCCATGACGTATTCTCCTCGAAAAGTGTTTATGAAAATGAGAATATTTCATATTGCAAGAATGTTTTGTTAACAGAATATGTTCTATTTATTGCTAAATAAATATTTCTATATATATGTGATGATTTTGGACTGAAATATCTATTTATAGTGAGATATGTGTATGACTATATATATGTCTAGATATCTCTAGATCTATATGTGAATATTTCTTTGAAAATCCATCTGAGATATTGTTTAATGTGCATAAGATTGTAATGTGAAATTTTTTCATTATCTCCATAGTTAAACATATCTGTATACATATAAATCCATGTTTCGCTATGTATGTGTATGTGTATGTGTATGTCAATTTAAAATCCCTTTATCAGCTTTTTGTTTCTAACACCCGAGATCTCCTATCTTTTAGCCCTCATAACTTTTGTGTGCAATATATTTTTAAAATAATTTTTAATAGACAGTGTTAATATGAGTGTAACCGTACTTTGTAATGCATTTTTGAAGTGTTTCTTGAAGCTTTTTTGTTGCAGAAAACTGTTAACTACAGCTCTTTGAGCGCAGAAAGGATTGTGTAAAAGGCAACTGCACGTGAGCAATCGACTTGTAATATCAGGGCAATGAAAATTGCTTGCAAAAAGACCACATCGTGTGTGGAAAGTACTAACCCCAAATTAATTAAAACCTGTCTGTACTTTTCAGCATTCATGATCCAATCAAAAAAAAACCTGTCTGTACTTTTCAGCATTCATGATCCCATTAATTTGGACAATAACGGCAACACCACTGGCAAAAATGCAGTCCCAAATCAGGACAGACCCTCCACCATGTTTTACTGAAGGCCCCAAGCATTCATTCTTCCATCTCTCTCCAACTCTTCTTCTCACATATTGTTGAAGATTGGACCCAAAAATTTAAAACTTGGATTTGTCACTGCATAACTGTCAGGTTAGGAAATGTCCAGAAGAAGACCCAAATGCTAGGGCGAACTTAAACAACACCCTTGCACTCTGAGTTTAATCCAGGACATGACCCCACGACAACCTCTAAAAAACAATGTACTCGCGATATGGAGCAGGATTAGCCTGAGTCCAAAGTAATTCAAGATATCAGCCAAAAAGACTTCTGAGTAAGGAACTGGTTTCAGGAAAAGTCTTCCACAGAATCAGGAGAGCAGGGATGGTCACTTATACTCAGACAGAGGAAGGGTAAACAAGAAACAGTTAACAATGCAGGAGTAGGTAACTTGTTATCAGGCAGTTTGAGGGTTAATACTGTGTAGTCAGTCCTTGAAGAGTTTGGCAACAGGTTATCAAGCAGTTTGTAGGTTTATACTGAATAGTCAGTACATGCACAGTTAGATAACAGGATAACAGGTAGTTAGAGGGTTAATACAGATTAATCAGTACTTGCAGGGATTGGCAACAGGTTGTCATGCAGTTTGAGAGTTTCACAGAATAGACAGTCTTTGCAATGTTTGGCAACAGGATATCAAGCAGTTTGAAGGTTTACACTGAATTAACAGTATTTGCAGAGTTTTGGCAACAGGTAAACATGCAGTTTGAGAGTTTCACAGAATAAACAGTCTTTGCAATGTTTGGAAACAGGATATCAAGCAGTTTGAAGGTTTACACTGAATTAACAGTATTTGCAGAGTTTTGGCAACAGGTAAACATGCAGATTGAGAGATTCCCAGAATAAATAGTACTTGCAATGTTCGGCAACAGGTTATCAGGAAGTTAGAGGATTAACCAGGATAGTCAGTCTTTGCAGAGTTTGACAGTTAGAGAGATTCCACAGCGAAGTCCTCACAGGAGCCACAAAGAGTAACAAACAAACGGGCACTGAAGAAACAGGAAGCCCGGAATAAAAATCCAGGTCGTGACATCATCAGGAAGGGGCGGCTCAGTCTACCTGTCAATCAAGCATACAGAGAAGACTGCCAGAGCTTCCCAGGGGTTGAGCGTGACAATAACACTCTTTTCAACTGATTTTTATTCCAACTTTGTGAGCTTTAGCATAGCTTATCCTTTTCACCGTGTCCCCCTTCTGAAAAAGTGGTTTATTGGCTGCTACCCTTCCACAAAGGCCATTCCTGATCAAGCATCTTCGGACTGTAGAAGGGTCAACTTGGCATCCTGATAAAGCTGCCAGATGCTGAGTAGGGATGGGCGAATGTTTCTAAAAATTTGAATTTTGATACATTTGTTCATTCGAATCGAAAATATTTGTTCGAATAATAGAATGTTTAGCTATGTATCCATTCAATTTCAAAATGTAATATTCCAATTCCAATGTGACATTCAAATTTGAATGTAAAATTCAAATTCAAAATAATATTTCTAGTTTACAACTGTGTTTACTAAATGTAATATTCAAATTTGAATGTAGCATTCAAATTTGAATATTACATTTAGTAAACACAGTTGTAAACTAGAAATATTATTTTGAATTTGAATTTCTAGTCTAATACTGTGTTTTTTAAATGTAATATTCAAATTCAAATATGACATTTGAATTTGAATGTAACATTCAAATTCAAAATAGTATTTCTAGTCTACCGTGTATAATAAATATAATATTTGAATTTGAATGCAAAATTCGAATTCAAATGTCACATTCAAATTCAAAATAGCATTTCTAGTCTAATACTGTGTTTTATAAATGTAATATTTGAATTAAAATAGTATTTCTAGTCTAATACTGTTTTATAAATGTAATATTCGAATTCGAATGTCACATTCAAATTCAAATGTCACATTCAAATTCGACTGTAGAAGGGTCAACTTGGCATCCCGATGAAGCTGCCAAATGCTGAGTAGGGATGGGTGAATGTTTCTAAAAATTCGAAATTTAAAACGAATTTTGATACATTTGTTCGTTCGAATCAAAAATATTTATTCGAATAATAGAATATTTAGCTATATATTCATTCAATTTCGAAATGTAATATTTGAATTCAAATGTGACATTCAAATTTGAATGTAAAATTCAAATTTGAAATAATATTTCTAGTCTACAACTGTGTTTAGTAAATGTAATATTCAAATTTGAATGCTACATTCAAATTTGAATGTCCCATTCACATTTGAAATACAGGGAGTGCAGAATTATTAGGCAAATGAGTATTTTGACCACATCATCCTCTTTATGCATGTTGTCTTACTCCAAGCTGTATAGGCTCGAAAGCCTACTACCAATTAAGCATAATAGGTGATGTGCATCTCTGTAATGAGAAGGGGTGTGGTCTAATGACATCAACACCCTATATCAGGTGTGCATAATTATTAGGCAACTTCCTTTCCTTTGGCAAAATGGGTCAAAGAAGGACTTGACAGGCTCAGAAAAGTCAAAAATAGTGAGATATCTTGCAGAGGGATGCAGCACTCTTAAAATTGCAAAGCTTCTGAAGTGTGATCATCGAACAATCAAGCGTTTCATTCAAAATAGTCAACAGGGTCGCAAGAAGCGTGTGGAAAAACCAAGGCGCAAAATAACTGCCCATGAACTGAGAAAAGTCAAGCGTGCAGCTGCCAAGATGCCCCTTGCCACCAGTTTGGCCATATTTCAGAGCTGCAACATCACTGGAGTGCCCAAAAGCACAAGGTGTGCAATACTCAGAGACATGGCCAAGGTAAGAAAGGCTGAAAAACGACCACCACTGAATAAGACACACAAGCTGAAACATCAAGACTGGGCCAAGAAATATCTCAAGACTGATTTTTCTAAGGTTTTATGGACTGATGAAATGAGAGTGAGTCTTGATGGGCCAGATGGATGGGCCTGTGGCTTGATTGGTAAAGGGCAGAGAGCTCCAGTCCGACTCAGACGCCAGCAAGGTGGAGGTGGAGTACTGGTTTGGGCTGGTATCATCAAAGATGAGCTTGTGGGGCCTTTTCGGGTTGAGGATGGAGTCAAGCTCAACTCCCAGTCCTACTGCCAGTTTCTGGAAGACACCTTCTTCAAACAGTGGTACAGGAAGAAGTCTGCATCTTCAAGAAAAACATGATTTTCATGCAGGACAATGCTCCATCACACGCGTCCAAGTACTCCACAGCGTGGCTGGCAAGAAAGGGTATAAAAGAAGAAAATCTAATGACATGGCCTCCTTGTTCACCTGATCTGAACCCCATTGAGAACCTGTGGTCCATCATCAAATGTGAGATTTACAAGGAGGGAAAACAGTACACCTCTCTGAACAGTGTCTGGGAGGCTGTGGTTACTGCTGCACGCAATGTTGATGGTGAACAGATCAAAACACTGACAGAATCCATGGATGGCAGGCTTTTGAGTGTCCTTGCAAAGAAAGGTGGCTGTATTGGTCACTGATTTGTTTTTGTTTTGTTTTTGAATGTCAGAAATGTATATTTGTGAATGTTGAAATATTATATTGGTTTCACTGGTAAAAATAAATAATTGAAATGGGTATATATTTGTTTTTTGTTAAGTTGCCTAATAATTATGCACAGTAATAGTCATCTGCACACACAGATATCCCCCTAAAATAGCTATAACTAAAAACAAACTAAAAACTACTTCCAAAACTATTCAGCTTTGATATTAATGAGTTTTTTGGGTTCATTGAGAACATGGTTGTTGTTCAATAATAAAATTAATCCTCAAAAATACAACTTGCCTAATAATTCTGCACTCCCTGTAGTATTTCTAGTCTAATACTGTGTTTTTTAAATGTAATATTTGAATATGAATGCAAAATTCAAATTCAAATGTCACATTCAAATTCAAAATAGTATTTCTAGTCTAATACTGTGTTTTATAAATGTAATATTTGAAATGGAATGTGACATTTGAATTCGAATTTTGCATTCAAATTCAAATATTATATTTATTGTAACAAAAACATAATTTATGTAAGAACTTACCTGATAAATTAATTTCTTTCATATTGGCAAGAGTCCATGAGCTAGTGACGTATGGGATGTACAATCCTACCAGGAGGGGCAAAGTTTCCCAAACCTCAAAATGCCTATAAATACACCCCTCACCACACCCACAATTCAGTTTAACGAATAGCCAAGCAGTGGGTGATAAAGAAAGGAGTAGAAAGCATCAACAAAAGAAATTTGGAAATAATTGTGCTTTATACAAAAAATTATAACCACCGTAAAAAAGGGTGGGCTTCATGGACTTCATGAGGAATGAAGAAACTTTTTGGTAAATTGATCCTCCAACCATGTTTCCAAAGAAACAACACTAGTTGATTCGTGAGAGATTCTGCAGAATGTAAAGACTGAGCTAGTACCAAGATATCATCCAAATAAGGAAATACCCTGTTCTCTGATTACAGAGAGTAGGGCACCTAGAACCTTTGAAAAGATTCTTGGAGCTGTTGCTAGGCCAAATGGAAGAGCAAAAAATTGGTAATTCTTGTCTAGAAAAGAGAATCTCAGGAACTGATAATGTTCTGGATGAATCGGAATATGAAGGTATGCATCCTGCAAGTCTATTGTGGACATATAATGTCCTCACTGAACAAAAGGCAGAATAGTCCTTATAGTCACCATCTTGAAAGTTGGTACTCTTACATAACGATTCAAAATTTTCAGATCCAGAACTGGTCTGAATAAATTTTCCTTCTTTGGGACAATGAATAGATTTGAATAAAAGCCCAAACCTTGTTCCTGAAAAGGAACTGGCATGATTACCCCTGAAGACTCCAGGTCTGAAACACACTTCAGGAAAGCCTGAGCTTTTACTGGATTTGCTGGGATATGTGAAAGAAAAAATCTTCTCACAGGAGGTCTTACTCTGAATCCTATTCGATACCCTTGAGAGACAATGCTCTGAATCCATTGATTTTGGACATAATTTATCCAAATATCCTTGAAAAACCTTAATCTGCCCCCTACCAGCTGAGCTGGAATGAGGGCCGCACCTTCATGTGGACCTAGGGGCTGACTTTGGTTTCTTAAATGGCTTGGATTTATTCCAATTTGAGGAAGGCTTCCAATTGGAAACAGATTCCTTGGGGGAAGGATTGAGTTTTTGTTCCTTATTTTGACAAAAGGAATGAAAACGGTTAGAAGCCTTAGAAGCCTTAGATTTACCCTTAGGTTTTTTATCCTGAGGCAGAAAAACTCCCTTTCCCCCAGTAACAGTCGAAATAATAGAATCCAACTGAGAACCAAATAAATTATTACCTTGGAAAGAAAGAGATAGTAATCTAGATTTAGATGTCATATCAGCATTCCAAGATTTAAGCCACAAAGCTCTTCTAGCTAATATAGCTAAAGACATGGATCTAAAATCAATTTTGATAATATCGAAAATGGCATCACAAATAAAATGATTAGCATATTGCAGTAAGCAAATAATGCTACACATGTCAGAATCCAATTCTTGTTGCGCTATATTCTCCAACCAGAAAGTTGATGCAGCCACAACATCAGCCAAAGAAATTGCAGGTCTGAGAAGATGACCTGAATATAAATAGGCTTTCCTTAGATAATATTCAAGCTTCCTATCTAAAGGATCCTTAAAGAAGTACTATCTTCCATAGGAATAGTGGTACGTTTAGCAAGAGTAGAAATAGCCTCATCAACTTTGGGGATTTTTTCCCAAAACTCTATAGAATTTGCTGGTAAAGGATACAATTTTTTAAACCTTGAAGAAGGAATAAAAGAAGTACCTGGCTTATTCAATTCCTTAGAAATCATATCAGAAATAGCCTCAGGAATAGGAAAAACCCCTGGAGAAACCACAGGTTTAAAAACAGCATTTAAATGTTTATTAGACTTAACGTCAGGAGGACTGGTTACCTCAATATCCAAAGTAATTAACACTTCTTTCAATAAAGAACGCATATACTCTATTTTAAATAAATAAGTAGATTTGTCAGTGTCAATGTCTGAGGAAGGATCTTCTGTATCAGATAGATCCTCATCAGAGGAGGATAAATTATTATGTTGTTGGTCATTTAAAATTTCATCAACTGAATTAGAAGTTTTAAAAGACCTTTTACGTTTATTAGAAGGTGGAAATGCAGACAAAGCCTTCTGGATAGAATCAGAAACAAATTCTTTAAAATTCATAGGTATATCATGTACATTAGAAGTTGAAGGAACTGCAACTGGCAATGTACTATTACTGATGGACACACTATCTGCATGTAAAAGTTTATCATGACAACTATTACAAATGACATTCGGTGAAATAAATTCCACACTCTTACAACAAATGCACTTAGCTTTGGTAGAACCGATGTCAGGCAGCAATGCTCCAGCAGAAACTTCTGAGGCAGGATCAGATTGAGACATCTTGCAAAATGTAAAAGAAAAAACAACCTATAAAGCAAAATTATCAATTTCCTTATATGACAGTTTCAGGAATGGGAAAAAATGCAAATAGCATAGCCCTCTGATAGAGAAATAGGCAAGAGGCAAACATCAATGGGGTATTAAAATAATGAAAAAGTTTGGCGCCAAGTATGACGCACAACGTAACTGAAAACTTTTTTTGCGCCAATAATAACCGGAAATGACACTGAAATGATGAAGTTGCGTCATAGACATATTTTTCGCACCAAAAGAATTCTCGCGCCAAGAATGATGCAATAAAGTCTAGCATTTGGCGCACAAGTGGGCCTAATACCACCCGCAATTTGCAAGAAGTAGTCAATTGAAAAAAGACTAAACCCCAGGTAAGAAAAAAATTCTAAAAAAAAAAGTTTATTTTCCCCAAATATGAAACTGACAGTCTGCAGAAGGAAATACATGAACCTGACTCATGGCAAATATAACTACAATACATATATTTAGAACATTATATAAATGCATAAAGTGCCAAACCATAGCTGATGTGTCTTAAGTAATAAAAAACATACTTACCGAAAGACACCCATCCACATATAGCAGATAGCCAAACCAGTACTGAAACGGTTATCAGTAGAGGTAATGGTAAATTGAGAGTATATCGTTGATCTGAAAAGGGAGGTAGGAGATGAATCTCTACGACCGATAACAGAGAACCCATGAAATAGACCCCCGTTAGGGAAATCATCGTATTCAATAGGTGATACTCCCTTCACGTCCCTCTGACATTCACTGTACTCTGAGAGGAATTGGGCTTCAACAATGCTGAGAAGCGCATATCAACGTAGCACAAACTTACTTCACCACCTCCATAGGAGGCAAAGTTTGTAAAACTGAATTGTGGGTGTGGTGAGGGGTGTATTTATAGGCATTTTGAGGTTTGGGAAACTTTGCCCCTCCTGGTAGGATTGTATATCCCATACGTCACTAGCTCATGGACTCTTGCCAATTACATGAAAGAAAGGTTTTGCTTTTGTTTCCCACATCTAAATTGTATTGCCATTCACTACAGTTTTAAGGGATCTTTTTAATTACACCTTTTCTGTAGGTGGCAATATTTCTGCCTTCATCCCTTTAGAACATTTCAGCTGCAATCTTGACTGCAATGCAGACATTTTTATATTGTGAAGATGGTTACACAACAGTTGGCCCTTAGTGAAATACATAGCTCTAAATGTAAAAAGTACCATTAGAGAATCCCTTACAGGCCTTGCAGCACTGATAAAGCTTTAGATTTTTGTCTGACCCAAGAGCTTTGGAGAAGGGACATGAAACACCACTTTTTTATTTCATTATTCAGATACCATTTTTTTTTAAAGTTTACAATTTACTTCAATGATCAAGTTTACTTTGCCCTCATGGTGTTCATTGCTAAAGAGCATATTTATGCAGTGTGTATCTGTCTGGAGCACTATATGGGCTCCATTTACCAAGCTGCTATAGCAGTTTTGGAGCCCCAGCGTTTCAGGCTCGCTAAAGACTGCTGCTGCTTAACCTGTACACAACACTTTAGGTGGCAGATTGAAACCATCCCATTCGGATCAGATCATGATGATTAACAGCCCCTCTTGCACGCCATTGGCCGAGCACAAGCAGGGGGCAGTATTACACAATCAGTGGTCGAGGATTGAATGGTCGAGGTTCATAACAGCTAACCTTGTCCGTCCGCCTAATGTTAAATCGAGCCCTATGGCTTTTAATAATATTATACACTTTTGAGTCCTAAGTGTTAGCTGTGATTGCACAATGTATAACATTGTTAAAATCATTATTGGAAAACTGCTGCCATATAGGGCTCCAGAAATGTGCAAGTGAATGTGATAATAGAAGCAAATTGTAAAATCTTTTAACATTTTACACACTTTATGAACCATTAACCCCTTAACAGAAAGAAAGTTCTTGTCATTTAGCCCTTAAAGGGACACTGAACCCAATTTTTTTCTTTTGTGATTCAGATAGAGCATAAAATTTTAAGCAACTTTGTAATTTACTCCTATTATCAAATGTTCCTTATTCTCTTGGTATCTTTATTTGAAATGCAAGAATGTAAGTTTAGATGCCGGCCCATTTTTGGTGAACAACCTAGGTTGTCCTTGCTGATTGGTGGATAAATTCATCCACCAGTCAAAAACTGCTGTCCAGAGTGCTGAATCAAGAAAAAAGCTTAGATGCCTTCTTTTTTATATAAAGATAGCAAGAGAACGAAGAAACATTGATAATAGGAGTAAATTAGGCAGTTGCTTAAAATTGCATGCTCCATCTGAATCACGAAAGAAACATTTGGGTTCAGTGTCCCTTTAAGGACCATGCCTTGTGTTCTGGAGTGTTAGGGCACCTGTTTTGCCTCTTTCGGTATAACATGCTATTTTTGCATTCCTCAGGAGTGAGGCAGTGCAGAAATAGTGTAATGGAGGACACCCCAGGCTAGCGATATCAGGGACAAGGTTTCCTGTGATCTCATGCCTGTCAGTGTTGTGCCGCCATTCATGAGATACACTCTACGATTTCCGTGTATCTCATGCTGCCGATAGGAGCCTGAATGTGAGGCTAGCCAGCAACAGTACAGTAACTGTAAAAAATTAGTTATTGTGCATACAATCACTATGACAGCTAGTGACAGTGATTATATACTTAAAATGGAACTGAGATACTAGCATGCTGTAATGCATGCTGGTATCAGGATCAGTGGCCAATCATTGGATGCCTCAGGTATGAGGCAGTCCGGTCATACACAAAAAATTGGCTCATGGTCATGTGATTACTGTGACAACCAGTCACAGTGATCACGTCAAAAATGACAAGGCATTGTTTGTTATCAATGTCTTGAATTGGCCCCTCCCTGTATCTATCAGTAAGTACATACACTAAAAAAAGTGTATTTTAATAAAGTGTTGTATATATTTTTAAAATAAGATTTATTTTAATAAAGTTTTTTTATATAATTTTATTTTAACTGTTTTAGTGTGTGTGTTTTTACCCTTAAATTTTATTATTCTGCCCTTGGTAATTAAAGGGTTAAACCCGTGTCAAAATACCTCTAGATAAATACTCTGGGGTGTCTAAATTATACAGATATATACTTTTGTTTATCCATTTGAATTAGGTGACCACTATTTACAATCCAAGCATAGCAAATTTTAGCATTAAACCAACAATTACATCTTTGTAGTATTTGACTTATGTTTGCTATAAATTACTTGAAAACATAGATATGGGATATTCCTAAAATCAGGACAACATTATAAATCTATTTGGTTTTATTTTTTCTTAGCTACACTAGTTTTATAGAAATTGTTATGAAGAAAACTGCAAAAAAACCCTTTTTTTCAATTTTTTTCCTCACAGTTTCAGTATTAAATTCATATTTATTATTATTGTATATACCCATATAGGGTATCACTAGAAAGGCCTGTTTGTCTTTTAAGAAAATGGTGTACAATATGTATGGGTTCACTTAACAAGATAGACGATAGACGATAATTAAGGTGAAACCAATAGTGAGCAAAAATGAAAAATTGCTTGGGTCATTTAAGCACAGAAACTAAGAAAAATTATGTGCTTAAAGGGTTAAAGAAAAGATTTGTTTTTAATGTCCCTTTAATGTTTGCCATGTACTCTATAGAAATGATAGAAAAATGCCCATTGTTTTGCATTCCATACAGCAGCATTGTATTTTTCATTTGTGGTAGTATATATACTATATATATATATATATATATATATATATATATATATATATATATATATATATATACAAAAAATGGTGATAGGTCAGCACCAATCTGTAAGTAAACAGTCAGTTTTGTCAAGTAGAAGTGCACGCATGCCAGAGGGTCCTGCAGTTTCTCTCAAATATAATCTAAAAGTGAATTGGCGTCAGCACTATTTCTTTATATAAAGTTAAAAACAGCAGCGTTTTGGGTCCACCTGACCCTTAGTCATAACTAAGGGTCAGGTGGACCCAAAACATTGCTGTTTTTACCTTTATGTCACCTACAGTATATATATATATATATATATATATATATATATATATATATATACATCATTTGTGTGGGTAACTAGAGAAGAATATTGTTACGAGCGGAAAAGAGTAAAAATAGCTTCAGCAAAGAGATGACAAATGTCTCCGAAGTGTAAGGTTTATGAGGATAATAACTTAAAACAAAGGGATAACAACTAACAGACTCTATGGCAAATAAAGTAGTTAATAATATTTTAATGACAACCCACAGTAAATAAACAATAGTAAAGCAATAAAATTTAAACTGTAATGGTATACACTGTTTGCTCGCTTGACATGTATTTATATTTCAGCATTTCTGTTTAACAATTTAAAAATATCTTGCTGGATAATATATCCTAATGCGAGATAAAATAATTTATGTTCTGGAATAAAAACATGTTTTCAACAAAGATTATAAACAACCTAATGGGTTATCAGAAATCCTACAGGTAATTGCTATTATTTCCAATTACTTGCAAACTGCATTGAAATCTCTGATAGAGTGTTTTTCAAAGTGATGGATTTTTATAAATGCCATCATTACTCAAAAACCTAAAAATTGCATAGTAAATTATGCAATTTCAAGCATGTTTAAATTGCCTGAAAATGATGCTTAAAATGTAGTATGTTTCTGAAAGAACTTTGTCTAATTTTATTTCCTAAAGTTAATTTTACTATTAGACTTTTTCCATTTATATTTATAATTGTGACTATAACATATATATATATCATGCAAATACCTTGTTTACCACCATTGCTAGTCACACAAAAAGTTTGTGCAGTAGTCCTTACACAATGTTATGTAAACATGGTACAATTTGTGTTGAGCAACACAAAATCAACTTGAAACAATTAAGAAAACAGACACCAAGTCATAGAGTTCATAGAGTTTTATAAAAAAAAAAATATATATTTTTTATAGGAACCCCTATCACTCCTTCTATAATACACATAGGTCATTAGTAGGTGGCTACAATAAAAAATGGCAGTCACCTCTATAATCTATTTACTGTACATTGATAGAGTTACTCCAAAGCACACGCACATGCAACACACGCTTTCATCTGAAAGGAGCGTTGATGAAAATGTATTTAAAAAAAAAAAATCATAACAACTTATTTTAAAAAAAATAATCATAGCAACTTATTAACATATAAATATATTTAAACCAAAGAAGGTTATAGTTATCCTATATTATAAAAGGCCAAGTGTGTCTGAAGCCGTCATGCGCAGTAGAGACTGTGCGCGGACAAACACACCTGGCCTTAGATTAACCTCCTCGCACGCGGACCTCCGTGCAGCAGCGCACCCACACACTTGGCCTCGCACGCGCACCCAACCTCAAACGCGCACCTCCGCAATTGAAACAGCAGCGTGAGGATCAGTTACAAGCACAGCGCACAGCTGAGACACCTCGCACGTGCACCTCTGGCCTCGCATCTGAAAGGAGCGTTGATGAAAATGTATTTTAAAAAATAAATCATAACAACTTATTTAAAAAAAAATAATCATAGCAACTTATTAACATATAAATATATTTAAACCAAAGAAGGTTATAGTTATCCTATATTATAAAAGGCCAAGTGTGTCTGAAGCCGTCATGCGCAGTAGAGACTGCGCGCGGACAAACACACCTGGCCTTAGATTAACCTCCTCGCACGCGGACCTCCGTGCAGCAGCGCACCCACACACCTGGCCTCGCACGCGCACCCGACCTCAAACGCGCACCTCCGCAATTGAAACAGCAGCGTGAGGATCAGTTACAAGCGCAGCGCACAGCTGAGACACCTCGCACGCGCACCTCCACAATTGAAACAGCAGCGACACCTGACTCCAGACCCTGCGTGAGGATCAGTTACAAGAGGGGAGAAAGAGAGAGAGAGGGGAGAGAGAGGGGGAGAGAGAGAGAGGGGTGAGAGAAAGAGAGGGGGGGGAGAGAGAGGGGAGATGGAGAGGGAGAGAGAAAGAGAGAGGGGAGATAGAGAGAGAGCGCAAAAGAGAGGGGGGAAAGAGAGAGCGCAAAAGATAGAGAGAGGGGAGAGAGAGAGGGGGAGAAAGAGAGGGAGAGAGAGAGAGAGGGGGAGAGAGAGAGAGAGAGAGAGAGAGAGGGGAGAGAGACAGAGGGGGGAGATAGAGAAAGGCGAGAGAGAGAGAGAGAGAGAGAGAGAGAGGGGGGGAGAGAGAGAGGAGAGAGAGAGAGAGAGAGGGGGGGAGAGAGAGAGGGGAGAGAGAGGAGGGAGAGAGAGGAGGGAGAGAGGAGAGAGAGAGGGGAGAGGGAGGGGAGAGAGAGGAGGGAGAGAGAGAGAGAGGAGTGAGAGAGAAGAGAGAGAGGAGAGAGAGAGAGAGAAAGAGAGAGAGGAGATAGAGAGAGAGAGGGGAGAGAGAGAGACAGAAGGGGAGAGAGAGAGAGGGGAGAGAGAGAGACAGAGGGGGGAGATAGAGAGAGAGGAGAGAGAGAGGGGGGAGAGAGAGAGAGGGGGGGGAGAGAAAGGAGAGAGAGGGGGGAGAGAGAGGAAGGAGAGAGAGGGGGAGCGAGAGAGAGAGAGAGAGAGAGAGAGAGAGAGAGAGAGAGAGAGAGAGAGAGAGAGAGAGAGAGAGAGAGAGAGAGAGAAAGAGAGAGGGGAGAGAGAAAGAGAGAGGGGAGAGAGAGAGGGGGCGAGAAAGAGGGGAGCAAGAGAGAGGGGAGAGAGAGAGAAGGGAGAGAGAGAAGGGAGAGAGAGAAGGGAGAGAGAGAGGGGAGAGAGAGAGGGGAGAGAGAGAGGTGAGAGAGAGAGAGGGAAGAGAGAGAGAGAGAGAGAGAGAGGGGAGTGAGAGAGAGAGGGGAGAGAGAGAGAGGGGAGATGGAGAGAGAGAGGGGAGATGGAGAGAGAGAGAGAAAGAGAGAGGGGAGATACAGAGAGAGAGCGCAAAAGAGAGGGGGGGGGAGAGAGAGCGCAAAAGAAAGGGGGAGAGAGAGAGCTCAAAAGAGAGGGGGAGAGAGAGCCCAAAAGAGAGGGGGGAGAGAGAGAAAGCAAAAGAGAGTGGGAGGGAGAGAACGCAAGGGGTGGGTCCACTGTACTGCAAAAAATGGCCCGTGTAAACAGGCTTTAGGACTAGTATTTAATAAAATATCAAAATCTTTCGTCCCTAACATCGCTGCCACCTACCTACACTTATTAACCCCTAATCTGCCACCCACAACGTCGCCGCCACTATATTAAATTTATTAACCCCTAAATCTAAGTCTAACCCTAACACCCCCTAACTTAAATATAATTAAAATAAATCTAAGTAAAATTCCTATCATTACCTAAATAATTCCTATTTCAAACTAAATACCTGTAAAATAAACCCTAAGATAGCTACAATAAAACTAATAGTTACATTGTATCTAGCTTAGGGTTCATTTTTATTTTACAGGCAAGTTTGTATTTATTTTAACTAGGTAGAATAGTTATTAAATAGTTATTAACTATTTAATAACTACCTAGCTAAAATAAATACAAATTTACCTGTAAAATAAAACCTAACCTAAGTTACAATTACACCTAACACTACACTACAGTTAAATTAATTCCCTAAATTAAATACAATTAAATACAATTAAATAAAATGATCTAAAGTACAAAAAAAACCACACTAATTTACAGAAAATAATAAACAAATTACAAGAATTTTAAGATAATTACACCTAATCTAATCCCATTAACAAAATAAAAAAGCCCCCCCAAAATAAAAAAGTCCTACCCTACACTAAATTACAAATAGCCCTTAAAAGGGCCTTTTGTGGGGCATTGCCCCAAAGTAATCAGCTCTTTTACCTGTCAAAAAATTATAAATCCCCCCCAAGATTAAAACCCACCACCCACACAACCAACCCTACTCTAAAACCCACCCAATACTCCCTTAAAAAACCTAACCTTAACCCCTTGAAGATCACCATACCGGGAGAAGTCTTCACCCAACCGGGCCAAAGTCCTCAACGGTGGCAGATTAGGGGTTAATAAGTGTAGGTAGGTGGCAGCAACATTGGGGTGGCAGATTAGAGGTTAATAAATATAATGTAGGTGTCGGCGATGTTGGGGGCAGCAGATTAGGGGTTAATAAGTATAATGTAGGTGGCGACGGTGTCCGGAGCGGCAGATTAGGGGTTAATCAATATAATGTAGGTGTCAGCGATGTCGGGGGTGGCAGATTAGGGGTTAATAAGTGTAAGATTAGGGGTTCATGTTAGGGTGTTAGGTGTAGACATACATTTTATTTCCCCATAGTAATCAATGGGGCTGCGTTAGGAGATAAACGCTGCTTTTTTGCAGGTGTTAGGTTTTTTTCCAGCCGTCTCTCCCCCATTGATTCCTATGGGGAAATTGTGCATGAGCACGTTACACCAGCTCACCGCTGACTTAAGCAGCACTGGTATTGAGGTGAGATGTGGAAAAAAAGTTTGCTCTACGATCACTTTTTTTGCAGTTAACGCTGGGTTTGTAAAAACCCGTAATACCAGCGCTGTCTGTAAGTGAGCGGTGAGCATAAACTGCTCGTTAGCACCGCACCCCTGTTGACGCAAAACTCGGAATCTAGCCGAATGTTAGTACATTTTATTACAGAGCTCCCTCTATGTGCATAAAGCATAGAACCAGTAATCATCATAATTTAAATTCATCTAAATAAATACTTGTAACTAGCTCAGAGTCATTTTAAGGATATAATGCATCTAATGTGATTTTTACTGTGATTTTTACTCATAAATTGACAAATAAGTATATACATTTGTAGATATATTAGTGACAGATTTTCCTATTCACCTGTTATCATGAACTTATAATCATTTTATCCTATTAAGAAAATCAGCAATAAACTATCTCAGCATTTGAATAGAGCTACTAATCTAAGATTAAATCCTGTTAGTACCTAGTTAATATAATTTCTAAAATATTATAACATCTGAATTCGGTATTTCCAGTGCATATAAAGGGTGTTCATTGATTTAGATATGTATTTTCAAGCTCTTTTCTGGGATTAGAGTTCTGAAGAAAAAAAATGATACACCAACAAATAGGTGACACATCCCCACAGCAAAGTATATATAAAACGATGAGTCAACCCTTATTTTTTAGCTATTATAGTAGAGTTAGTAAGTATTCAAGAGTTCAGTAGAAGATGGAGATTATTGTGATTAACCAAAGTGTTATTGAGATAATAAAAATGTGTAGACATCGTTAAACACCCTAGAAAACAGCTTGATCTTGATTTCACAGAGACACGCACATACAAACATGCGTATACATAGTGAAACAGGATAATAGTTAAGAGGTGTAAGAAGTGGTATGATGAAGACTCTGTCAGACCCATTAAGGAAAAGAAAACATAAAGGAATGTAAAGCACAAAGACAATAAATGACACATAGATTAAAGAGGAACAATCGGTCCAATTCAAATGGACCAGAAAAGGCATCTGAATAGCTAGACCAGTTATGGTTCCATAACTTCTCTAGCCATACAGAGCCTGTTTCTGGTCCTGTTGACCTAAACCAATTGTTCCTCTTTATTCTATTTGCCATTCGTTGCCTCTAGCTAATTCTCCTGGAAGAACCTACAAGGTTTATATTCAGGCATGTTGACAGCAAGGTACTCAAGCAGTGCATAACTTTAAAAAAAATCTGTGTTTCTGCTAATGAGCAGTATGCAAGTGGTATTTATAAACAATTTTTTTTTTATTGCAATTATGTGGGCACAAAAAAAGGGTCAATCAATTAAAAGCAATACAGTATTAAAGCAGTAGTCTGGTACCAAGGGTAAAGGAAAATCTATAATATAATGTGCCCATTATTTATTTTAATCATATTTTTAAACTATTACTCCTTGTCTGAGTTACATTCAAAATGGGTTAATGTTTTACATAGGCATGTGCAAATATCCATTTAATAAAAATTGTCTAAACTTTATTGTACAACTCTGTTTGGCAAGTCAACTGGTTACCTAGATTTGCATAATTAAAGGGAAAGAACAGTCAAAAATGAAATGTGCATGAATGCATTTCAATTTGAAATATAAGCATTTTTGTAATATACTTCCATTAGCAAAAACTGCTTCATACGCACATAACCTTTGAAGGCTCATGCACCACACTTTCTCAGAGAGTCAGCAGTGGCTTGTTGGACACAAAGTACGTCTTCAGAAGCAATACTCACCACTGCCAGCACTCTAAGAAGGTGTGGTGTTTGAATACTAGTGCACAGCCTTTGCAGAATATGTGCATATGCTGAAGAAAAACAGTAATAACTTTTTCTAGAAGTGTTTTTTGCTAAAGGAAGTATATTGAACAAATGCTGATATTGTAAATTGAAATAAACCCATGCACATATAAATGTTGACCTTTCTACCCCTTTAAGTAAATAAAGTGCTCACAGAAGTAATGTTTAATTTTACTATTATTTGTACTGCCACTGACAAGTAAGGAGGGATTTGAAGGTTTGCATGCATAGACTTCCACACACACACACACACACACATACATACACACACGCATACACACACACACACACACACACACACATACACACACACACACACATACACGCATATACACACACACACACACACATACACGCATACACACACACACACATACACGCATACACATACACGCATACACACACACACACATACACGCATACACACACACACACACACACATACATACACACATACATACACACACACACATACACACACACACACACACACACACACACACACACATACACACACATACATCTTTTTAACATTATGTCACTTAAATTAGTTAAAAAACGAATGAGTGAAGTAATATTAATTTTATTATATTTTTGTATCTAATGTCACATTGCCTGTATCACATACACAGCTTATCAGGCAAATCCTATTGTGGCATACTTGGGTATAGAACACTTTCCCTGGCACATATCATCATGGCATATACACTTTACTTTACACTTTCCTTTTGACACACGTAATATCAATATTTCTCTACACTGGCCTTCAAATGTCATTAACTGAACAGATACCAAGGATTTCCCTACTGTATTACAGGTAGGTCAGTCACGGTGAGTGGGCAGCTGACCACACATGGCAGGTAATTAAATTCTGACCTGTTAGAAGTAATTGAGGGTAAAATTGAGGAACACTGATATCTGTAACACATTCATTCTTTACCTTAGCTGCATCAGGGAAAAAAACTATTTAAAAAAGTCACTGAGTTTTTTTATATGTTTTTAATATAAATATTCTAGACATAAGATCGTTTCTATTTTTTATTTTAATGGTTGTTTTGTTTCTTTATAAAATATGTTTATTGGTTTGTTGTGTGGATTATCATTGCAGAAATCATGGTTGAGATTAAAGGGACAGTCTAGTGAAAATTAAACTTTCATGATTCAGCTAGGGCATGCAATTTTAATAAACTTTCCAATTTACTTTTAGCATCACATTTGCTTTGTTCTCTTGGTATTCTTTTTTAAAAACTAACTACATATGCTAATTTCGAAGCCCTTGAATGCCGCCTTTTATCTCAGTGTATTTTGACAGTTTCACAGCCAGACAGAGCTAGTTCATGTGTGCCATATAGATAACATTGTGCTTACTCCAGTGGAGTTACTTATGAGTCAGGACTGATTGGCTAAAATGCAAGTCTGTCGAAATAACTGAGATAAGGGGCAGTCTGCAGAGGCTTAGATACACGGTAATCACAGAGATAAAAAGTGTATTAATATAACAGTGTTAGTTATGCAAAATTGGGGAATGGGTAATAAAGGGATTACCATTTTTTTATACAAACATTTTCAAGTAGACTGTCCCTTTAACTGTCACTAAGCTATCATCTGATGTTCGATACTGTTCCTCTGCCTCCTCTCCTTTTTTCTTCCAAAAGGTAGAATCATGTTCTTTAAAGGTGCACTAAATGATGGCACCTGTCTTCTTAGGTGCCAGGTTGTGGTTATGTTTACCTTTCACTGGGTTGCGGATAATCATAGTTAATAACCAAGTTTTACATCCATACTCAGCATTACCTGTAAAAACCTGGGAATTATTTTTCAATTAATAAATAATAATTTGTTAATATTTTTTTACTTCCATTTGTGAAACCTCATGTTATTAATGAATTAAATAAAGTAGAATGTTCATAACTCCATAAATCTTTAATTATATCACTATATTTTCCTTTAAGGCAGATGCTTACATCTTTTAATACAGTAAGTGCTCACCAAGTCCAGCAAATATGCATACACTGAATGTGCAAGCTATAGGAGTTATTGTGCAGGCTCCTAAACATAGCTAAGTGCAAATGACAGCAGTGCCATCCAAGAAAAATCCATTAATTTTTATTCATGTGGGTTAACACCAAACAAACATTTCAGGCTTAATCCCTCTTCATGGTCTTAGCCAGGAATAATTGTGTGAGCCTGAAATATAGTCGCTGTTTTTGACATGAGAAGAAACATTGATTTGTTGGACAATATCATTTGACAGATGTTCCTAAGCTTCTACTGCACCTGTGGGAGTTATTGGTAGATTTATTACTAACCATTTCTTGGGTAAAATGCCCCACTAAAAATGGGTCAGTTAAGTAGGTTTTCCCATAAAAACAAAAACACACACAGACATACCTGTGTAGACATAAAACATGCTCTAAAGAAATCCCACAAATTCCAATGCCTAATTTAGGAATTCTAAGCAATATATCTCTCTGGGTATTCTTATTCTAGGAAATCTTTGCAAATTTAATTTTGTTAATAAAAAATCATTATTCGTTATATTATACAAAATATTTGATAAACAGAAATGAAATGAAACATGATATTAGATACACAAAAAATAGACTACTCATAAAGAAAATAGTAACTAAAATAATTCTTTGCATGACATTTTATATAATACATTTTATGTGGTCATAGGAAGGTATGTGAAAAAAAAAAGGAGTAAGAATCCCTTCTAAATATATGTTCTACTTATATTTCAAAGTCCACTATTACTGCTAGAATTTCATTGTAAAATAAATTCCCCTGGATTTATATTTGACAATCTTTTAACTGCCTAATTAACTTTGTGTAAGAGACTGCAAAGGTAGATACATTTTGTATATTTACTGTGTTACTTGTGAAATAGCGGAACGTGTATATTTACTGGAGTGTATAAAAGGGTAGAGTGGTAACATTGTAAAAACACATATATTGGATTTGGTCTTATTTCTGTGGTTCAAGACATAGAAAGGTTTTCTAAATGCTGATTTAGTTACTAAGCAACCCATACGCTGCTCTGTGAATCATTGCTTAAGGTAATGAGTGTTTAAGTAGACCAGGTTAACTTATAAATAAACCAATAAAGAGAATAAGTTTTCAAAAAGATTCAGCTTTCAATTAAAATGAGAAGTGAAAAAAAGCCCATATTTCTCTCTTTCATAAAGTACAATTTCCCTTAACAGCAGACAGATAGCTTAAAATATCATTACAGTGATATTTTAAAATGACTGCAGCATTGTGGACTTTTTAAACATTGCACACTCACAAAAATGGAAACATTTTTTTTTAAACATTATAATATTTAAAATGAACCGACCATTTGCATCTCAGTGCAATGTATTGATTTTGAGCTCTGCTTTACATTATGCTATTATGTTTATGACATTGATTGATGTTTATTAAAGGAATAGTCTAGTCAAAATGAAACTTTCATGATTCAGATAGAGCAGGCAATTTTAAGCAACTTTCAACTTGAACTTGAAAAAGCAAGAATGTAATCATTTGAGCCTGACAATTTTTGGTTCAGCACCTAGATAAAACTTGCTGATTGGGGACTACATTTAGACTACATTCAGCAAGCGCTACCCAGGTTCTGAACCAAAAATGGCCTGGCTCCTTAGCTTACATTCAAATAAAGATACCAAGAGAACTAAGACAAATTGATAATAGAAGTAAATTAGAAGGTTGATTAAAATTGCATGTTTTTTCTGGATAATGGAAGTTTAATTTTGACTATACTATCCCTTTAACACAGACCAGGATTACAATCAGTCCAAATAGCCTTCCAATACCAGTTGAATGGATTACTGTGAGGCTTCCAATGTCAAACCCATTTCAATCTATTTGTCGTCTTTAGGATAACCTGTTTTAATGCACCAAACAAATAAGGTCTGTACCTTACATGGAACCAATTTAACCCCTTAAGGACCAGCGACGTACCCTGTATGTCGCTGGCCTTTTTTGGGGACTTGATTGTTTTATAATGTGGTCTTGCCACCAGCGTTGAGACTGCTCTATTCCACAAAGCCTGCTGGAGGGAGGGCATTAATAGCGTGTTCTTGCTAGACTTGTGCTATTATGGCCTGAAAAAACCCTTAACGACCAGTGACATACAGGGTACATTGTGGTCATTAAGGGGTTAACAAAGCTATTCCATTCAGTCAGAAAATTAAGTTTTTGTCTGTTACTCAAAGGATGAACTTTTGAAATTCTGCACTTTTGACTTGTGTGTTTTGGATGACAATTTTTGGTTGTTTGTTTGCTTATTTATTTATTTATTTTTTGCACATTCAAACATGTTCAATATGAACCATTTCTTAAAGGGCAGTGGTGTATTTAGGTTTTGTGCTGCTCTAGGCACTCAAAATTCTGCTGCCCCCTAAACCCCCTCAAGGGTTTAGGCCTATTTTAGCCATAATATTTTTTTGCTCAGGGAAAAATTTGATATTTTTTTTTAAGTAAATATCCAACAGGGCACACATACACACACACACATAAACAAACAAACACACACACACATACATAGACACAGACACATGCACACAAAGAGTTATACACATGCACAAGGTCACACACACACACACATAAACAAACACACACACACATACATAGACACATACACATGCACACAAAGAGTTATACACATGAACAAGGTCACACACACACATACACACACACACACACATATATATATATATATATATATATATATATATATATATATATATATATATATATATATATATATATACATACACTCACCGGCCACTTTATTAGGTACACCTGTTCAATTGCTTGGTATCACAAATTGCTAATCAGCCAATCTCATGGCAGCAACTCAATGCATTTAGGCATCTAGACATGGTGTAGACGACTTTCTGACGTTCAAACTGAGCATCAGAATGGGGAAGAAAGGGGATTTAAGTGACTTTGAACGTGTCATGGTTGTTGGTGCCAGACGGGCTGGTCTGAGTATTTAAAAAACTGGTGATCTACTGCGATTTTCACACACAACCATCTCTAGGGTTTACAGAGAATGGTCCGAAAAAGAGAAAATATCCAGTGAGTGGCAGTTGTGTGGACAACAATGCTTTGTTGATGTCAGAGGTCAGAGGAGAATGGGCAGACTGGTTTGAGATGATAGAAAGGCAACAGTAACTCAAATAACCCCTTGTTACAACCAAGGTATGCAGAATACCATCTCTGAATGCACAACACATCGAACCTTTGAAGCAGATGGGCTACAGCAGCAGAAGACCACACTAGGTGCCACTCCTGTCAGCTAAGAACAGGAAACTGAGGCTACAATTTGCACAGGCTCAACAAAATTGCGCTATAGAAGATTGGAAAAATGTTGCCTGGTCTGATGAGTCTCGATTTCAGCTGCGACATTCCGATGGCAGGGTCAGAATTAGGTATAAACAACATGAAAGCATGGATCCATCCTTTCTTGTATCAATGGTTCAGGCTGGTGGATGTGTTATGCTGTGGGAGATATTTTCTTCCCACAATTTGGGCCCCTTAGTACCAATTAAGCATTGTATAAACCCCACCTCTACCTGAGTATTGTTGCTGACCATGTCTATCCCTTTGTGACTACAGTGTAGTCATAAAGTAGAGTTAGTGTAAAAAAATCTTTTTTTAGACTTAAAGGAAAAGTACACATCATAAATAATGAAATTTATTACATTGAATTCATCCATATATGTTACTATAACAAAGTCTTCATAATATGATATTTGAATTAAACACAATATTCATATAACATTTATATAGTGTACTGTACATTTACATATTTCTATTTTCTATATAAAAAGAATGAACGCTAAATGGCAAAAATGAATGAAATCATTATTTCTACTAATATACACCTGTGAACAATATGATAGTTGTGTTACACTCAGTCTGTCTGTCCTGTATGCCTGCCTCTCGCACATAAAAAGCTATTTTGAAGTGGGGGTGGTGTGCTGGTAAAAATCTCTACTAAGCACATGGCATTTGGCTCTTTAACTTGTTTTTCTTCCTTAAGTCTGCTGCCGATTGTACAAAATGCTCCAAGTAACAATTGTAATTGATAAACTAGAATACTTACAATCAGTACCTGTGTTAAATTATAGTGTGCTTACAAGCCCATTGATATATTTTATATGTCTTAAAAGGTTTCAAGTTACACTGTCATATAGCGTGACTCAATAGCTGAGGTCTCTTCTACAGATCATGTATGAAATGAAAATAAAAAAAATCATATTGTTCTTGCTGTGTGTTCCCTGTGGCTCACAAAACACATTTGTCATGTCTAACACTTTATATGGTTCTGTCTATGTAAAAACCAAAATGGCAAATAAGTAGCTAATTAGTCTATAAACCTACATACCGAGCAACTGTGTAATCTAAAATCAGATACATTAAAAATGCAAATTTTAGTTTTTGTCAGCAGTACAATAAATAAATAAAATCATGTTGTTATCTAATGAGCCTTCTATATATATTTTCCTTCTGAAACTTTTTATGAAATTTTAAAGTATTAAGTGCTAGATTACGAACGGAGCACAAATTTTTCTGCACAAGCGATAAGGGGTTTATTGCGGGTGTTTGCACTCATCAGGTTTACTTCTGGTATTACGAGTTGAAAGTAAACAAGATCGCAAATTAAGCTAGAATGATGACTACGTCATCATTCGCTCTGGTTAACTCTTTTGCGAAACAAAATAAGTGTCAGAAAACACATAAAAAATATATTACACAGTACATTTACACTCATAATAACACTATCAATACAAATTATTGGAAAAAAATATTGCACAGAAAAGTTAAAAGGGCTCAAAGATATCAGGACTCAGGTGTTAGAAAAAAAGGCAGACAAAGGGCTTTAACATAGAGATACATACGTATACATGTCTAAAGATGTGCGTATATATATATATATATATATATATATATATACATATACATATACGGTATATATATATATATATATATATATAAATATATATATATATATACTGTGGCCTCGATCCGATATGCAGCGTCGCCCGCAGAAGCCGGCGATGCCAAAATTTGCGTGGGTTTGGTATCCTATATACGGCATAACCTAGAAGTTACGCTGGTATATTTCTGCCTTCGCCCATAGTTTTTTGGGCCATAGACAGGTATACCAAACCCGCGCAATTTGGTATCCAATATACAGCGTAAGGACTTACGTGGCAAAAATGGAGAAATCTTACTCCATTTTCACCTCACCACAAAATGCAGCCATAGTAAGCCTTACGCTGTCTATTGGAGCCCCGTAACTCCCTAAAATAGCTGCAAAATAAAACCTAACACCGAACGCATGCGCAATGTCTATCTACCTGTCAACCGCAAACTGCTAAATAAAACCTAACACCTAACGCATGCGCAATGTCTATCTACCTGTCAACCGCAATCCCCCACCGCAATCCCTAATAAAGTGTTTAACCCCTAAACCGCCACTCCCTGACCCCGCCGTAACCTACATTAAAAGTATAACCTCCTAATGTGATCCCCCTACACCGTCGCCAGCTACATTACATACCCCCTAATGTGAGCTCCTACCCCGCCGCCAGCTATATTAAACTACCCCCTAATGTGAGCCCCTTACACCGCCGCCAGCTATATTAAATGTATTAACCTCTAATTTAATCCCCCTACACCGCCGCCAGCTATATTAAATGTATTAACCCCTAATCTAATCCCCCTACACCGCCACCAGCTATATTAAATGTATTAACTACTAATTTAATCCCCCTATACTGCCGCCACCAATATTAACTAAATTAACCCTAATTATATTAGAGTTAATGTAGTCAATATAGTTATTATATTATATATATTAACTATATTAACCCTAATTATATTAGGGTTAATATAGTTAATATCGTTATTATATTATATATATATTAAGTTTAATAACCCTATCTAATTCTAACATCCCTAACTAAATTCTTATTAAATTAAATCTAATTAATATTAATATTATTAATAAAATATTCCTATTTAAATATAAATACTTACCTATAAAATAAACCCCAAGATAGCTACAATGTAATTAATAATTAAATTGTAGCTATTTTAGGGTTTATATTTATTTTACAGGTAACTTGGTATTTATTTTAACTAGGTACAATAGCTATTAAATAGTTAATAACTATTTAATAGCTACCTAGTTAAAATAATTACCAATTTACATGTAAAATAAATCCTAACCTAAGTTACAAATACACCTACACTATCAATAAATTAAATAAACTACAAATATCTAAACTAAAATACAATTAAATAAACTAAACTAAATTACAAAAAAAGCAAACACTAAATTACAAAAAATAAAAAAAGATTACAAGATTTCTAAGCTAATTACACCTATTCTAAGCCCCCTAATAAAATAATAAAGCCCCCCAAAATAAAAAAAAAAATCCCTACCCTATTCTAAATTTAAAAAGTTAACAGCTCTATTACCTTACCAGCCCTTAAAAGGGCATTTTGCGGGGCATGCCCCAAAGAAATCAGCTCTTTTGCCTGTAAAAAAAACCCCACAATACCACCCCCCAACATTACAACCCACCACCCACATACCCCTACTCTAACCCAAACCCCCCTTAAAAAAACCTAACACTAAGCCCCAAAAGATCTCCCTACCTTGCCTTCACCCAGCCGGGCAGAACTCTTCATCCAATCCGGGCGATGTCTTCAATCAAGCGGCAGAGAAGTCTTCCATCTGGCGATGTCTTCATCCAAGCGGCAAAGAAGAATTCTTCCATCCGGCGATGTCTTCAATCAAGCGGCAGAGAAGAAGTCTTCCATCCGGGCGATGTCTTCAATCAAGCGGCAAAGAAGAGGTCCTCCATCGGGGCAAAGTTTTCTTCTAAGCGGCATCTTCAATCTTCTTTCTTCGCTCCTCTGAAGCGGAACATCCATCCGGCACGATGACTTCCCGATGAATGAGGTTCCTTTAAATGACGTCATCCAAGATGGCGTCCATCGAATTCCGATTGGCTGATAGGATTCTATTAGCCAATCAGAATTAAGGTAGAAAAATCTGATTGGCTGATTGAATCAGCCAATCAGATTCAAGTTTAATCCGATTGGCATGCCCCGCAAAAGGCACTTTTAAGGGCTGGTAAGGTAATAGAGCTGTTAACATTTTAAATTTAGAATAGGGTAGGGAATTTTTTTTATTTTGGGGGGCTTTATTATTTTATTAGGGGGCTTGGAATAGGTGTGATTAGCTTAAAAATCTTGTAATCTTTTTTTATTTTTTTGTAATTTAGTGTTTGCTTTTTTTTGTAATTTAGTTTCGTTTATTTAATTGTATTTTAGTTTAGATATTTGTAGTTTATTTAATTTATTGATAGTGTAGGTGTATTTGTAACTTAGGTTAGGATTTATTTTACAGGTAAATTGGTAATTATTTTAACTAGGTAGCTATTAAATAGTTATTAACTATTTAATAGCTATTGTACCTAGTTAAAATAAATACCAAGTTACCTGTAAAATAAATATAAACCCTAAAATAGCTACAATGTAATTATTAATTACATTGTAGCTATCTTAGGGTTTATTTTATAGGTAAGTATTTAGATTTAAATAGGAATATTTTAATTTAAAATGTTAATATTAATTAGATTTATTTTAATAAGAATTTAGTTATGGATGTTAGAGTTAGATAAGGTTATTATACTTAATATATATATATATATAATAACGATATTAACTATATTAACACTAATATAATTAGCGTTAATATAGTTAATATATATAATATAATAACTATATTAACTATATTAACCCTAATATAATTAGGGTTAATATAGTTAATATAGCTGGCGGCGGTGTAGGGGGATTAGATTAGGGGTTAATCTATTTAATATAGGTGGCAGCGGTGTAGGGGGATTAGATTAGGGGTTAATACATTTATTATAGGTGGCGGCGGTGTAGGGGGATTTAGATTAGTTGCAAAAGAGCTGATTTCTTTGTGACAATGCCCCGCAAAAAGCCCTTTTAAGGGCTGTTAAAAGAGCTGATTTCTTTGGGGAAATGCCCCGCAAAAAGCCCTTTTAAGGGCTTGCAATAGACCTGTTACTTTGGGGCAATGTCACGCAATAGGCTCTTTTAAGGGCTCGTAATAGCGGTAATTACTTTAGTGGGATTAGATTAGGGGTTAATGTATTTAATATAGCTGGCGGCGGTATAGGGGGATTAGATTAGGGGTTAATTAATTTAATATAACTGGCGGCGGTATAGGGGATTAAATTAGGGGTTAATGTAATTAATATAGCTGGCGGCGGGGTAGGGGGATTAAATTAGGGGTTAATAATTTTAATATAGCTGGCGGCGGGGTAGGGGGCTCACATTAGGGGGTAGTTAATGTAGGTGGCGGTGGGGTCCGGGAGCGGCAGTTTAGGGGTTAATAACTTTATTAGGTGGTGGTGGCATCCGGGAGCGGCGGTTTAGGGGTTAATAACTTTATTACGTGGCGGCGGGGTCCGGGAGCGGCGGTTAGTGGTTAATACATTTTTTATTGTTAGGATAGTGAGAGGGGATAGCGGATAGAGGGTTAGACGTGTCGGCTATGTTTGGGAGGCGTGTTAGACAGTACGGGTGATTTTATAACTTAGTCAGGTTTTGTAGGCGCCGGCAGTTTCTAAAGTGCCGTAAGTCACTGGCGACTCCAGAAATTTGTACTTACGCAGATTTCTGGAAATCGCTGGTTTATCCGACTTACGGCACTTAAGCATCTGACGTCGCCGTATATAGGATAGCTCGAGTTGCGAGCTGAAACTACGGGCGGTGGGGGTTCCCTCGCTTGCGCCGCAAACTGCGATCTTTATCGGATCGAGCCCTGTTTATATATGTATGTATGAATCTTTGAGCCCTTATAACTTTTCTGTAAAATATTTTATTTTAATATTTTTTTTTATTCAGATAGAGCATGCAATTTTAAACAACTTTCTAACTTCTATTACAATTTTTTTTTTTGTTCTTTTGGTAGCTTTTATTGAAAAGTATTGATATGAACGGAACTTAGAATCCGGTTCATTCCTAGAGCACTATATGGCAGCAGTTTTGCATGAATGTTATACATTTGCAAGAGGTATCATGTTAACACAGAATATCATGGGAACACAAAAGAAAATGTTTAGGTTTCATATCCCTTTAAGATATATTTTTATTTAAAATATTGCGTAAAACATGTTTCTGTATGTTTGAAAATGAGAAGAATTTTATAGTTAGATTTTATTATTAAATAAACTTTGGTGTTGGCAATATATAATTGGAAACAATTTGTTAAAATTAATGGATTGATTTCCGACCCTGTATTCCTCAATACAGGTGTCCCACAGGATTGTGTTCTTTCTCCCTTGCTCTATTCCTTATTTACCAATGATTGTACTTCTGCAAATGAATATGTGAGGTTATTCAAATTTGCAGACAACTACTCTTATCTCAGATGAAGATGAACTGAGCTATCATGATATAATTAACTATTGTTTTGTACACATTTGTATACATCTGGGGTATGACAGATATACCACTAAGGTGTGATTGGTTAACACATATTCACTGTGGGAGGGATTTTGGATACATATGCACTGAGTCACATTGTAAGTGGTCTGAGGAAGGGGAAGGTTTATAAATATATATATATATATATATATATATATATGTCTATATATATTTTTTTGCCTTCATAACTCTTTAAATGGGACAACTAATTTGTATATTGTAGTAGATTTTTTTCTGTGACTGTACTTTCTGTAATATCACCAAACTATACATTATTTTTCAAAAGATAGCAAACCTGTACATGAAATTTCTATCCTTGTTTTTATTGTAAAAGTCTGATTCTACATAATGAAACTAATAATTGAATTATCTATTTCCAGGTGCCACAGAATGTGCTCTTCAGTTCTCATCTCATTATTGGTACTGGGATACTGTGATGAAAATCTGTGTGTTCATCTTCGCTTTCATCATTCCTGTATTTATTATAACTATCTGTTACACTTTGATGATCTTACGTTTAAAAAGCGTCCGTCTGCTTTCAGGATCTCGTGAAAAAGACAGAAATCTCCGTCGAATAACTCGACTGGTACTTGTGGTGGTAGCTGTATTTATAGTGTGCTGGACTCCCATTCATATTTTTGTTCTAGTGGAAGCCCTTGTAAATGTGCCCCAAAATATTGCTGTAGTTTCCATTTATTATTTTTGCATTGCTTTGGGGTACACTAATAGCAGCCTAAATCCAATCCTATATGCTTTCTTGGATGAAAATTTTAAAAGATGTTTTAAGGATTTTTGCTTTCCGTCAAAGATTAGAATGGATCGCCAAGCAAACAGTAGAGTTGGCAATATTGTGCAAGACCCTGCATACACAAGGAAAACTAGTACTAAGCCGGTATGACTAGCAGTAGAAATGACCTCCTTTACAGCCCCAGGGAGAGGAAAAACAAATGAACTGGGATTAACACAAATAACTTCTGCAGTATAAGCATTAATGCACTGCAGGTTTGTTTGACCACAATGCTTTGACATTTTACAGACACTTTATAGCCTTCTAAAGTTCAGATGCTAGTAAGAATTAGTAATCAATACTTCCAGTGTCCTGAGAATATGTGTTTAATATATTTGCAGAATAATGGCATATCGTCAACTAGTTTTCAAATATTTGCAATGTGTTTATAAATAGCAGCATTGTGTTTGTTCAGAACTAACATATTTTTTTAAATGTCTAAGAGGAAATAAGCATAAACAGTTGTGTATATATTGTAATTAATGTAATATTTGGCAGTTTAGTGGTTTAAAATATTTTACAACTATTTGAATTATTTTTGTATTATTACATTTCCTATAAATGAGTACACTGTGTAGTGCACCATGTTATTGTTGATGGTTTTGGTTTGCTTATACTAAACGGAGTATGACTATGTAAATTGTCGAATATGAAAATGTAAATTATTTAGCATTTTGGTGAAAAACATGTTTAATGCAGTTACTGTCCTAGTGCAATATAAATATTTTTCATAAACATTTCCATCTTCTGCTGTTATTATTTACTGAATATACAACATTATTATTTACTTACTCTATAACACAAATCGTTTTTAAGGGAAAGAACACTTTTAATTCTGTGTTAATTTTCAAGTCTGATTACTCAAGTTAAAGGGAAATAAAACCCAAAATATTTATTTCATGATTCAGAAAGAATATACAGTTTTAAATAACATTCCAATTTACTTTTATTATCTAATTTTCTTCATTCTTTAGATATTCTTTGTTGAAGAAATAGCAATGCACATGGGTGAGCCAATCACTCGAATCATCTATTTGCAGCCACCAATCGCAGCTACTGAGCCTATATATTTATGCCTTTCAACAAAATATATCAAGAGAATGAAGCAAATTAGATCATAGAAGTGCATTGAAAAGTTGTTCAAACTTACAGGCTGTTTGTAAACCATGAAAGATAAAAATTGGGTTTTATGTCCCTTCAAGCAACATAAGTGGTATTTTCTTGAAAGCATAAATTTAAACA
The DNA here is from genome assembly GCF_027579735.1 of Bombina bombina. Taxonomy (NCBI): domain Eukaryota; kingdom Metazoa; phylum Chordata; class Amphibia; order Anura; family Bombinatoridae; genus Bombina; species Bombina bombina. The sequence goes on along the minus strand of NC_069503.1, from coordinate 890,486,028 downwards.
CATACTGTATATAACTATAAATAAACTTACAAATGAAATGGAAAATATAAATGCCATAGATTCATGTAAGAAAGAAGAACCACACATTATAGCAATAAATTTTATTTCTTAATACAACCAGCTGGCTTTAAAAATGTTCGTGCTTTAGAAATGGCTGATAGTCAGCAGCTGATCTGCAAATGACGGACCTTTGCGATATTTAAAATCAAAAACTCTCCTGACATTAAACAATTAGCATAACACAAAATACATGCTTTTTTTAACATTCTTTTTCATAGCTCTTGGCCATTTATGCCATTTATTGGTATTTCTGCAAACAAAAATGTATTTTTTAGAGTGTACTGTCTCTTGAAAAAAAACTATATAATTTCTATGTGTAATACACTGGAAATTATGGTCAAATGCAATGAGTACTAAAGGCTAAAAGCTTTTTCATAACAGGGTTGTGAATGATATAGCTCAACAGTTTAAAAGCTACAAAATAAACTAAATACTTTGGGCTAGATTATGAGTGGAGCGCAAAATTTCGATTTTGCAAGGGCGATATTTGTGCTCCACTCAGCAATACCAGCGCACACACAAATATGCAATGCGAACGGGACTTTGCATTTACATTGCCTGGAAGCTTTGTAGTCACAAGAGTGTGCTTCCATAGGCTCCAATGGGAGCCTCATTCTAATGCTGTGAGACACGGTAAAGTGCCTAGCGCAGACCACAGGGTAATTCGTGCAGAGTTGGGCAGCAAAATAAAAATACATACTAATATATATATATATTTATGTGTTTATATGTGAATAAAAACAATACATAAATATATACATATATGTATATAAGCATATACATGTATATTTACAGTTAAATCAGAGTCACCCATAGAGCAAGCATATACATGTATATTTACAGTTAAATCAGAGTCACCCATAGAGCAAGCTTATACATGTATATTTACAGTTAAATCAGAGTCACCCATAGAGCAAGCATATACATGCATATTTACAGTTAAATCAGAGTCACCCATAGAGCAAGCATATACATGTATATTTACAGTTAAATCAGAGTCACCCATAGAGCAAGCATATACATGCATATTTACAGTTAAATCAGAGTCACCCATAGAGCAAGCATATACATGTATATTTACAGTTAAATCAGAGTCACCCATAGAGCAAGCATATACATGTATATTTACAGTTAAATCAGAGTCACCCATAGAGCAAGCATATACATGTATATTTACAGTTAAATCAGAGTCACCCATAGAGCAAGCATATACATGTATATTTACAGTTAAATCAGAGTCACCCATAGAGCAAGCATATACATGCATATTTACAGTTAAATCAGAGTCACCCATAGAGCAAGCATATACATGTCTATTTACAGTTAAATCAGAGTCACCCATAGAGCAAGCATATACATGTCTATTTACAGTTAAATTAGAGTCACCCATAGAGCAAGCATATAGATGTATATTTACAATTAAATCAGAATCACCCATAGACCAAGCATATACATGTATATTTACAGTTAAATCAGAGTCACCCACATAGCAAGCATATACATGTATATTTACAGTTAAATCAGTCACCCATAGAGCAAGCATATACATGTATATTTATAGTTAAATCAGAGTCACCCATAGAGCAAGCATATAGATGTATATTTACAGTTAAATCAGAGTCACCCATAGAGCAAGCATATACATGTATATTTACAGTTAAATCAGAGTCACCCATAGAGCAAGCATATACATGTATATTTACAGTTAAATTAGAGTCACCCATAGAGCAAGCATATACATGTATATTTACAGTGAAATCAGAGTCACCCATAGAGCAAGCATATACATGTATATTTACAGTGAAATCAGAGTCACCCATAGAGCAAGCATATACATGTATATTTACAGTTAAATCAGAGTCACCCATAGAGCAAGCGTATACATGTATATTTACAGTTAAATCAGAGTCACCCATAGAGCAAGCATATACATGTATATTTACAGTTAAATCAGAGTCACCCATAGAGCAAGCATATACATGCATATTTACAGTTAAATCAGAGTCACCCATAGAGCAAGCATATACATGCATATTTACAGTCAAATCAGAGTCACCCATAGAGCAAGCATATACATGTCTATTTTCTGAGATATTACCAGTGCCGTGTGTTAACTCAGTAAGGCAGAAGGAGCTAAGGTCTGTTAATTCATGGCTAAAAACATGGTGTAAAAATGAGGGGTTTGACTTTTTAGAACACTGGGCTGATTTTTCACTAGGGTACAAATTGTACAGTAAGGATGGATTGCACCTGAATGACATGGGTGCAGGTGTGTTGGGGGAAAGGATGGTAGCACGTTTAGAGAACCTTTTAAACTAGGCAAAGGGGGGGAGGGTCAATTTGAACAAAATAGAACAGAGAGATCAGTGTCTGAATATGTCACTCCATTAATATCTCAAGGAAGGGATGACTTAAGAAATGTCACATTAGAAAGTATAGAGGAAAGTACACCAAGTAGCAGCAGAAAGCACATGAAAATTAAATGTATGACAACAAATGCAAGAAGCATGACAGGTAAAATGGGGGAGCTGACGCTCTTAGTTGCAGAAGAGGACTATGATGTTATCAGTATAACTGAAACTTGGTGGGATGATTCACATGACTGGGCAGTTAACTTAGAGGGGTATACATTATTTAGGAGGGACAGGAATAATAAAAGGGGTGGAGGAATCTGCATGTATATTAAACCTGACCTTAAACCTACAATAAGGGAAGATATTTATGATACAAGTGACAATGTAGAGACCCTGTGGGTTGAAATAAAGAGTGGGGGGAAAAATCCTAAAAAAATATTACTAGGAACATGCTACAAGCCTCCCAACATTAGTGACCCGGAGGAAACTCAACTACTTATCCAAATAGGTAAGGCTGCTAATAACAGTGCTGTAATTATGGGAGATTTTAACTACCCTGATATAAACTGGGCCAATGAAACTAGTAATTCAGCTAAGGGGGATAGATTTTTAAATGTTCTCAGGGATAACTTCTTGTCACAATTAATAGAGGAGCCAACTAGGAGTAAAGCTATATTGGATTTAGTGCTATCAAACAATACAGATATAATATCAAACATAGAAGTTAAAGAACATTTGGGTAACAGTGATCATAACATGGTCACATTTGAAATCTCTTTTCATATGCAGTGTTTTAAAGGCTTAACTAAGACTTTTAATTTCAAAAAAGCAAAATTCAACGATTTAAGGAAATCATTAAATAATATAAATTGGGACAATGTATTTTCTAATAAAAATACAGAGGATAAATGGATAATATTTAAAAATTTGTTAAATAAATATACATATCAATACATACCATATGGTTATAAAAATAAAAATAAAAAATATAAGCCGTTATGGCTAAATAAAAATGTGTTAAAAGAAATTAGGAAAAAACGTAGGGCATTTAAATTATTAAAAGAAAATAGTACAGACTCAGCATACAATATTTATAAGGAATGTAACAAAGCATGCAAAAAAGCAATCAAATTAGCCAAAATTGAAAATGAAAAATTAATTGCCAAGGATTCTAAGTCTAACCCTAAAAGGTTCTTTAAGTACATAAATAGCAAAAAATCTAAGAAGGATAATATAGGTACATTAAAATGTGTGGAGGGTAGCATGATAAATAATGACAGGGAAAAGGCTGAGGTACTAAACCATTTTTTTTCTTCAGTATACACAAGAGAGGAACCATTGAATGATACTTTGGAACAGAATAGAACATGCCAGTCCATACCACTAACTGGGTTTTGTTTAGAGGATATCAGGAAAAAACTAAAAAATATTAAGGTAAATAAAACTCCAGGCCCAGATGGAATACACCCAAGGGTGTTAAGTGAACTTAGCACTGTTATAGACAAACCTTTACTCTTAATTTTTCAAGACTCATTATCCTCAGGCATGGTACCCCAGGATTGGCGTAAAGCTGATGTGGTGCCACTCTTCAAAAAGGGAAGCAGGGATGATCCAGGAAGCTATAGACCAGTTAGTCTGACATCAATAGTGGGGAAGATATTTGAAGGGATTATAAGGGATTATATTGATGAGCATATTCGTGTAAACAAGATTATGAGTTCTAATCAGCATGGCTTTAGGAGAAATAGATCATGTCAAACTAATCTAATTAGATTCTACGAGGAAGTAAGTAAAAATATAGATAAAGGGGAATCAGTTGATGTGATATACTTAGATTTTGCAAAGGCATTTGATACAGTGCCTCATGAGAGATTAATGCACAAAATTAAGGGACTGGGAATAGCTGAAAATGTTAGCTCATGGATAAATAACTGCATAAAAGATAGGGAGCAACGAGTAGCAGTAAATGGATCATACTCAGATTGGACAAAGGTAATCAGTGGCGTCCCCCAGGGATCAGTACTGGGCCCTGTTCTTTTTAATATTTTTATAAATGACTTGGAGCAAGGATTAAATAGCGACATCTCTATTTTTGCAGATGATACTAAGTTAAGTAAGGTCATTAGGTCAGAGCAGGATGAACTCTCTTTGCAAAGGGATTTGCTAAAATTAGAACTATGGGCAAGTGAATGGAAAATGAGATTTAATACGGAAAAATGTAAGGTTCTACATTTTGGAAGTAAAAATAAGCAGGATATGTATTTTTTAAATGGGACAAGACTTAGCCAAACACAGGAGGAAAGGGATTTGGGAGTAGTAATAGATAACAAGCTAAAGATGAGTGCACAATGCAGAGCAGCGGCTTCAAAGGCTAATAAGATACTAGCATGTATTAAAAGAGGCATTGATTCAAGGGAGGAAAGCATAATTCTGTCATTATATAAAGCCCTGGTAAGACCTCACCTTGAGTTTGGAGTGCAGTTCTGGGGACCGATTGCTAAAAAAGATATTGCAGAACTAGAAAAAGTTCAGAGAAGGGCCACAAAGCTAATAAGGGGATTGGAGAAATTAACCTATGAGGAGAGGCTAGCCAAACTGGGTCTGTTCTCTTTAGAAAAAAGGCGCTTGAGAGGTGACATGATTACTTTATATAAATATATTCAAGGCCCATATACAGAGATGGCAGAAGCTCTTTTTATTCCAAGAAAATTGGTTCTGACAAGAGGTCATAATTTAAGGTTGGAGGAAAGGAGATTTAATCTCCAGCAACGGAAACGTTTTTTCACTGTAAGAGCAATAAAATTGTGGAACTCATTAGCAAAGGAGGTAGTGAATGCCAATACCATAGATACATTTAAAAATAGTCTGGATAATTTTCTGTATATAAACAAAATTCATGGATATGATTGCTAGTATTAAATGGGTCACATTTTAATGGGGTTATTTAAGCTTAACTGGAGCTTTTTGTAAGTATTTTAGATTTGTATAGGTTGAACTCGATGGACTTCAGTCTTTTTTCAACCTTATCTACTATGTTACTATGTTACTATGTATTTACAGTCAAATCAGAGTCACCCATAGAGCAAGCATATACATGTATATTTACAGTTAAATCAGAGTCACCCATAGAGCAAGCATATACATGTATATTTACAGTTAAATCAGAGTCACCCATAGAGCAAGCATATACATGTATATTTACAGTTAAATCAGTCACCCATAGAGCAAGCATATACATGTATATTTACAGTTAAATCAGAGTCACCCATAGAGCAAGCATATACATGTATATTTACAGTTAAATCAGAGTCACCCATAGAGCAAGGATATACATGTATATTTACAGTTAAATCAGAGTCACCCATAGAGCAAGCATATACATGTATATTTACAGTTAAATCAGAGTCACCCATAGAGCAAGGATATACATGTATATTTACAGTTAAATCAGAGTCACCCATAGAGCAAGCATATACATGCATATTTACAGTTAAATCAGAGTCACCCATAGAGCAAGCATATACATGCATATTTACAGTTAAATCAGAGTCACCCATAGAGCAAGCATATACATGCATATTTACAGTTAAATCAGAGTCACCCATAGAGCAAGCATATACATGCATATTTACAGTCAAATCAGAGTCACCCATAGAGCAAGCATATACATGCATATTTACAGTCAAATCAGAGTCACCCATAGAGCAAGCATATACATGCATATTTACAGTTAAATCAGAGTCACCCATAGAGCAAGCATATACATGCATATTTACAGTTAAATCAGTCACCCATAGAGCAAGCATATACATGCATATTTACAGTTAAATCAGAGTCACCCATAGAGCAAGCATATACATGCATATTTACAGTTAAATCAGAGTCACCCATAGAGCAAGCATATACATGCATATTTACAGTTAAATCAGAGTCACCCATAGAGCAAGCATATACATGCATATTTACAGTTAAATCAGAGTCACCCATAGAGCAAGCATATACATGCATATTTACAGTTAAATCAGAGTCACCCATAGAGCAAGCATATACATGCATATTTACAGTTAAATCAGAGTCACCCATAGAGCAAGCATATACATGCATATTTACAGTTAAATCAGAGTCACCCATAGAGCAAGCATATACATGCATATTTACAGTTAAATCAGAGTCACCCATAGAGCAAGCATATACATGCATATTTACAGTTAAATCAGAGTCACCCATAGAGCAAGCATATACATGCATATTTACAGTTAAATCAGAGTCACCCATAGAGCAAGCATATACATGCATATTTACAGTTAAATCAGAGTCACCCATAGAGCAAGCATATACATGCATATTTACAGTTAAATCAGAGTCACCCATAGAGCAAGCATATACATGTATATTTACAGTTAAATCAGAGTCACCCATAGAGCAAGCATATACATGCATATTTACAGTTAAATCAGAGTCACCCATAGAGCAAGCATATACATGCATATTTACAGTTAAATCAGAGTCACCCATAGAGCAAGCATATACATGCATATTTACAGTTAAATCAGAGTCACCCATAGAGCAAGCATATACATGCATATTTACAGTTAAATCAGAGTCACCCATAGAGCAAGCATATACATGCATATTTACAGTTAAATCAGAGTCACCCATAGAGCAAGCATATACATGCATATTTACAGTTAAATCAGAGTCACCCATAGAGCAAGCATCTACATGCATATTTACAGTTAAATCAGAGTCACCCATAGAGCAAGCATTTACATGCATATTTACAGTTAAATCAGAGTCACCCATAGAGCAAGCATATACATGCATATTTACAGTTAAATCAGAGTCACCCATAGAGCAAGCATATACACGCATATTTACAGTTAAATCAGAGTCACCCATAGAGCAAGCATATACACGCATATTTACAGTTAAATCAGAGTCACCCATAGAGCAAGCATATACATGTATATTTACAGTTAAATCATAGTCACCCATAGAGCAAGCATATACATGTATATTTACAGTTAAATCAGTCACCCATAGAGCAAGCATATACATGTATATTTACAGTTAAATCAGAGTCACCCATAGAGCAAGCATATACATGTATATTTACAGTTAAATCAGAGTCACCCATAGAGCAAGCATATACATGTATATTTACAGTGAAATCAGAGTCACCCATAGAGCAAGCATATACATGTATATTTACAGTTAAATCAGTCACCCATAGAGCAAGCATATACATGTATATTTATAGTTAAATCAGAGTCACCCATAGAGCAAGCATATACATGTATATTTACAGTTAAATCAGAGTCACCCATAGAGCAAGCATATACATGTATATTTACAGTTAAATCAGAGTCACCCATAGAGCAAGCATATACATGTATATTTACAGTTAAATCAGAGTCACCCATAGAGCAAGCATATACATGTATATTTACAGTTAAATTAGAGTCACCCATAGAGCAAGCATATACATGTATATTTACAGTTAAATCAGAGTCACCCATAGAGCAAGCATATACATGTATATTTACAGTGAAATCAGAGTCACCCATAGAGCAAGCGTATACATGTATATTTATAGTTAAATCAGAGTCACCCATAGAGCAAGCGTATACATGTATATTTATAGTTAAATCAGAGTCACCCATAGAGCAAGCGTATACATGCATATTTACAGTTAAATCAGAGTCACCCATAGAGCAAGCATATACATGCATATTTACAGTCAAATCAGAGTCACCCATAGAGCAAGCATATACATGTATATTTACAGTTAAATCAGAGTCACCCATAGAGCAAGCATATACATGTATATTTACAGTTAAATCAGAGTCACCCATAGAGCAAGCATATACATGTATATTTACAGTTAAATCAGAGTCACCCATAGAGCAAGCATATACATGTATATTTACAGTTAAATCAGTCACCCATAGAGCAAGCATATACATGTATATTTACAGTTAAATCAGAGTCACCCATAGAGCAAGCATATACATGTATATTTACAGTTAAATCAGAGTCACCCATAGAGCAAGGATATACATGTATATTTACAGTTAAATCAGAGTCACCCATAGAGCAAGCATATACATGTATATTTACAGTTAAATCAGAGTCACCCATAGAGCAAGGATATACATGTATATTTACAGTTAAATCAGAGTCACCCATAGAGCAAGCATATACATGTATATTTACAGTTAAATCAGAGTCGCCCATAGAGCAAGCATATACATGCATATTTACAGTTAAATCAGAGTCGCCCATAGAGCAAGCATATACATGCATATTTACAGTTAAATCAGAGTCACCCATAGAGCAAGCATATACATGCATATTTACAGTTAAATCAGAGTCACCCATAGAGCAAGCATATACATGCATATTTACAGTTAAATCAGAGTCACCCATAGAGCAAGCATATACATGCATATTTACAGTTAAATCAGAGTCACCCATAGAGCAAGCATATACATGTATATTTACAGTTAAATCAGAGTCACCCATAGAGCAAGCATATACATGCATATTTACAGTTAAATCAGAGTCACCCATAGAGCAAGCATATACATGCATATTTACAGTTAAATCAGAGTCACCCATAGAGCAAGCATATACATGCATATTTACAGTTAAATCAGAGTCACCCATAGAGCAAGCATATACATGCATATTTACAGTTAAATCAGAGTCACCCATAGAGCAAGCATATACATGCATATTTACAGTTAAATCAGAGTCACCCATAGAGCAAGCATATACATGCATATTTACAGTTAAATCAGAGTCACCCATAGAGCAAGCATATACATGCATATTTACAGTTAAATCAGAGTCACCCATAGAGCAAGCATATACATGCATATTTACAGTTAAATCAGAGTCACCCATAGAGCAAGCATATACATGCATATTTACAGTTAAATCAGAGTCACCCATAGAGCAAGCATATACATGCATATTTACAGTTAAATCAGAGTCACCCATAGAGCAAGCAAATACATGCATATTTACAGTTAAATCAGAGTCACCCATAGAGCAAGCATATACATGCATATTTACAGTTAAATCAGAGTCACCCATAGAGCAAGCATATACATGCATATTTACAGTTAAATCAGAGTCACCCATAGAGCAAGCATATACATGCATATTTACAGTTAAATCAGAGTCACCCATAGAGCAAGCATATACATGCATATTTACAGTTAAATCAGAGTCACCCATAGAGCAAGCATATACATGCATATTTACAGTTAAATCAGAGTCACCCATAGAGCAAGCATATACATGCATATTTACAGTTAAATCAGAGTCACCCATAGAGCAAGCATATACATGCATATTTACAGTTAAATCAGAGTCACCCATAGAGCAAGCATATACATGCATATTTACAGTTAAATCAGAGTCACCCATAGAGCAAGCATATACATGCATATTTACAGTTAAATCAGAGTCACCCATAGAGCAAGCATATACATGCATATTTACAGTTAAATCAGAGTCACCCATAGAGCAAGCATATACATGCATATTTACAGTTAAATCAGAGTCACCCATAGAGCAAGCATATACAAGCATATTTACAGTTAAATCAGAGTCACCCATAGAGCAAGCATATACATGCATATTTACAGTTAAATCAGAGTCACCCATAGAGCAAGCATATACATGCATATTTACAGTTAAATCAGAGTCACCCATAGAGCAAGCATATACATGCATATTTACAGTTAAATCAGAGTCACCCATAGAGCAAGCATATACATGCATATTTACAGTTAAATCAGAGTCACCCATAGAGCAAGCATATACATGCATATTTACAGTTAAATCAGAGTCACCCATAGAGCAAGCATATACATGCATATTTACAGTTAAATCAGAGTCACCCATAGAGCAAGCATATACATGCATATTTACAGTTAAATCAGAGTCACCCATAGAGCAAGCATATACATGCATATTTACAGTTAAATCAGAGTCACCCATAGAGCAAGCATATACATGCATATTTACAGTTAAATCAGAGTCACCCATAGAGCAAGCATATACATGTATATTTACAGTTAAATCAGAGTCACCCATAGAGCAAGCATATACATGCATATTTACAGTTAAATCAGAGTCACCCATAGAGCAAGCATATACATGCATATTTACAGTTAAATCAGAGTCACCCATAGAGCAAGCATATACATGCATATTTACAGTTAAATCAGAGTCACCCATAGAGCAAGCATATACATGCATATTTACAGTTAAATCAGAGTCACCCATAGAGCAAGCATATACATGCATATTTACAGTTAAATCAGAGTCACCCATAGAGCAAGCATATACAAGCATATTTACAGTTAAATCAGAGTCACCCATAGAGCAAGCATATACATGCATATTTACAGTTAAATCAGAGTCACCCATAGAGCAAGCATATACATGCATATTTACAGTTAAATCAGAGTCACCCATAGAGCAAGCATTTACATGCTTTTTTTCAGTTAAATCAGAGTCACCCATAGAGCAAGCATATACATGCATATTTACAGTTAAATCAGAGTCACCCATAGAGCAAGCATATACAAGCATATTTACAGTTAAATCAGAGTCACCCATAGAGCAAGCATATACATGCATATTTACAGTTAAATCAGAGTCACCCATAGAGCAAGCATATACATGCATATTTACAGTTAAATCAGAGTCACCCATAGAGCAAGCATATACATGCATATTTACAGTTAAATCAGAGTCACCCATAGAGCAAGCATCTACATGCATATTTACAGTTAAATCAGAGTCACCCATAGAGCAAGCATATACATGCATATTTACAGTTAAATCAGAGTCACCCATAGAGCAAGCATATACATGCATATTTACAGTTAAATCAGAGTCACCCATAGAGCAAGCATATACACGCATATTTACAGTTAAATCAGAGTCACCCATAGAGCAAGCATATACACGCATATTTACAGTTAAATCAGAGTCACCCATAGAGCAAGCATATACATGTATATTTACAGTTAAATCAGAGTCACCCATAGAGCAAGCATATACACGTATATTTACAGTTAAATCAGAGTCACCCATAGAGCAAGCATATACATGCATATTTACAGTTAAATCAGAGTCACCCATAGAGCAAGCATATACATGTATATTTACAGTTAAATCAGAGTCACCCATAGAGCAAGCATATACATGTATATTTACAGTTAAATCAGAGTCACCCATAGAGCAAGCATATACATGTATATTTACAGTTAAATCAGAGTCACCCATAGAGCAAGCATATACATGTATATTTACAGTTAAATCAGAGTCACCCATAGAGCAAGCATATACATGTATATTTACAGTTAAATCAGAGTCACCCATAGAGCAAGCATATACATGCATATTTACAGTTAAATCAGAGTCACCCATAGAGCAAGCATATACATGTATATTTACAGTTAAATCAGAGTCACCCATAGAGCAAGCATATACATGTATATTTACAGTTAAATCAGAGTCACCCATAGAGCAAGCATATACATGCATATTTACAGTTAAATCAGAGTCACCCATAGAGCAAGCATATACATGCTATATTTACAGTTAAATCAGAGTCACCCATAGAGCAAAGCATATACATGTATATTTACAGTTAAATCAGAGTCACCCATAGAGCAAGCATATACACGTATATTTACAGTTAAAGTCAGAGTCACCCATAGAGCAAGCATATACATGTCATATTTACAGTTAAATCAGAGTCACCCATAGAGCAAGCATATACATGCATATTTACAGTCAAATCAGAGTCACCCATAGAGCAAGCATATACATGCATATTTACAGGTTAAATCAGAGTCACCCATAGAGCAAGCATATACATGCATATTTACAGTTAAATCAGAGTCACCCATAGAGCAAGCATATACATGCATATTTACAGTTAAATCAGAGTCACCCATAGAGCAAGCATATACATGCATATTTACAGTTAAATCAGAGTCACCCATAGAGCAAGCATATACATGCATATTTACAGTTAAATCAGAGTCACCCATAGAGCAAGCATATACATGCATATTTACAGTTAAATCAGAGTCACCCATAGAGCAAGCATATACATGCATATTTACAGTTAAATCAGAGTCACCCATAGAGCAAGCATATACATGCATATTTACAGTTAAATCAGAGTCACCCATAGAGCAAGCATATACATGCATATTTACAGTTAAATCAGAGTCACCCATAGAGCAAGCATATACATGCATATTTACAATTAAATCAGAGTCACCCATAGAGCAAGCATATACACGCATATTTACAGTTAAATCAGAGTCACCCATAGAGCACGCATATACACTCATATTTACAGTTAAATCAGAGTCACCCATAGAGCAAGCATATACACGCATATTTACAGTTAAATCAGAGTCACCCATAGAGCAAGCATATACATGCATATTTACAGTTAAATCAGAGTCACCCATAGAGCAAGCATATACATGCATATTTACAGTTAAATCAGAGTCACCCATAGAGCAAGCATATACATGCATATTTACAGTTAAATCAGAGTCACCCATAGAGCAAGCATATACATGCATATTTACAGTTAAATCAGAGTCACCCATAAAGCAAGCATATACATGCATATTTACAGTTAAATCAGAGTCACCCATAGAGCAAGCATATACATGTATATTTACAGTTAAATCAGAGACACCCATAGAGCAAGCATATACATGCATATTTACAGTTAAATCAGAGTCACCCATAGAGCAAGCATATACATGCATATTTACAGTTAAATCAGAGTCACCCATAGAGCAAGCATATACATGCATATTTACAGTTAAATCAGAGTCACCCATAGAGCAAGCATATACATGCATATTTACAGTTAAATCAGAGTCACCCATAGAGCAAGCATATACATGCATATTTACAATTAAATCAGAGTCACCCATAGAGCAAGCATATACACGCATATTTACAGTTAAATCAGAGTCACCCATAGAGCACGCATATACACGCATATTTACAGTTAAATCAGAGTCACCCATAGAGCAAGCATATACACGCATATTTACAGTTAAATCAGAGTCACCCATAGAGCACGCATATACACGCATATTTACAGTTAAATCAGAGTCACCCATAGAGCAAGCATATACACGCATATTTACAGTTAAATCAGAGTCACCCATAGAGCAAGCATATACATGCATATTTACAGTTAAATCAGAGTCACCCATAGAGCAAGCATATACATGCATATTTACAGTTAAATCAGAGTCACCCATAGAGCAAGCATATACATGCATATTTACAGTTAAATCAGAGTCACCCATAAAGCAAGCATATACATGCATATTTACAGTTAAATCAGAGTCACCCATAGAGCAAGCATATACATGTATATTTACAGTTAAATCAGAGACACCCATAGAGCAAGCATATACATGTATATTTACAGTTAAATCAGTCACCCATAGAGCAAGCATATACATGTATATTTACAGTTAAATCAGAGTCACCCATAGAGCAAACATATACATGCATATTTACAGTTAAATCAGGGTCACCCATAGAGCAAGCATACATGGAGTGCAGAATTATTAGGCAAATGAGTATTTTGACCACATCATCCTCTTTATGCATGTTGTCTTACTCCAAGCTGTATAGGCTCGAAAGCCTTCTACCAATTAAGCATATTAGGTTATGTGCATCTCTGTAATGCTGTAATGAGAAGGGGTGTGGTCTAATGACATCAACACCCTAGATCAGGTGTGCATAATTATTAGGCAACTTCCTTTCCTTTGGCAAAATGGGTCAAAAGAAGGACTTGACAGGCTCAGAAAAGTCAAAAATAGTGAGATATCTTGCAGAGAGATGCAGCACTCTTAAAATTGCAAAGCTTCTGAAGCGTGATCATCGAACAATCAAGCGTTTCATTCAAAATAGTCAACTGGGTCGCAAGAAGCGTGTGGAAAAACCAAGGCGCAAAATAACTGCCCATGAACTGAGAAAAGTCAAGCGTGCAGCTGCCAAGATGCCACTTGCCACCAGTTTGGCCATATTTCAGAGCTGCAACATCACTGGAGTGCCCAAAAGCACAAGGTGTGCAATACTCAGAGACATGGCCAAGGTAAGAAAGGCTGAAAGACGACCACCACTGAACAAGACACACAAGCTGAAACGTCAAGACTGGGCCAAGAAATATCTCAAGACTGATTTTTCTAAGGTTTTATGGACTGATGAAATGAGAGTGAGTCTTGATGGGCCAGATGGATGGGCCCGTGGCTGGATTGGTAAAAGGCAGAGAGCTCCAGTCCGACTCAGACGCCAGCAAGGTGGAGGTGGAGTACTGGTTTGGGCTGGTATCATCAAAGATGAGCTTGTGGGGCCTTTTCGGGTTGAGGGTGGAGTCAAGCTCAACTCCCAGTCCTACTGCCAGTTTCTGGAAGACACCTTCTTCAAGCAGTGGTACAGGAAGAAGTCTGCATCCTTCAAGAAAAACATGATTTTCATGCAGGACAATGCTCCATCACACGCGTCCAAGTACTCCACAGCGTGGCTGGCAAGAAAGGGTAGAAAAGAAGAAAATCTAATGACATGGCCTCCTTGTTCACCTGATCTGAACCCCATTGAGAACCTGTGTTCCATCATCAAATGTGAGATTTACAAGGAGGGAAAACAGTACACCTCTCTGAACAGTGTCTGGGAGGCTGTGGTTGCTGCTGCACGCAATGTTGATGGTGAACAGATCAAAACACTGACAGAATCCATGGAGGCAGGCTTTTGAGTGTCCTTGCAAAGAAAGGTGGCTATATTGGTCACTGATTTGTTTTTGTTTTGTTTTTGAATGTCAGAAATGTATATTTGTGAATGTTGAGATGTTATATTGGTTTCACTGGTAAAAATAAATAATTGAAATGGGTATATATTTGTTTTTTTGTTAAGTTGCCTAATAATTATGCACAGTAATAGTCACCTGCACACACAGATATCCCCCTAAAATAGCTATAACTAAAAACAAACTAAAAACTACTTCCAAAACTAATCAGCTTTGATATTAATGAGTTTTTTGGGTTCATTGAGAACATGGTTGTTGTTCAATAATAAAATGAATCCTCAAAAATACAACTTGCCTAATAATTCTGCACTCCCTGTATACATGTATATTTACAGTTAAATCAGAGTCACCCATAGAGCAAGCATATACATGTATATTTATAGTTAAATCAGTCACCCATAGAGCAAGCATATACATGTATATTTACAGTTAAATCAGTCACCCATAGAGCAAGCATATACATGTATATTTACAGTTAAATCAGAGTCACCCATAGAGCAAGCATATACATGTATATTTACAGTTAAATCAGTCACCCATAGAGCAAACATATACATGTATATTTACAGTTAAATCAGAGTCACCCATAGAGCAAGCATATACATGTATATTTACAGTTAAATCAGAGTCACCCATAGAGCAAGGATATACATGTATATTTACAGTTAAATCAGAGTCACCCATAGAGCAAGCATATACATGCATATTTACAGTTAAATCAGAGTCACCCATAGAGCAAGCATATACATGCATATTTACAGTCAAATCAGAGTCACCCATAGAGCAAGCATATACATGCATATTTACAGTTAAATCAGAGTCACCCATAGAGCAAGCATATACATGCATATTTACAGTTAAATCAGAGTCACCCATAGAGCAAGCATATACATGCATATTTACAGTTAAATCAGAGTCACCCATAGAGCAAGCATATACATGCATATTTACAGTTAAATCAGAGTCACCCATAGAGCAAGCATATACATGCATATTTACAGTTAAATCAGAGTCACCCATAGAGCAAGCATATACATGCATATTTACAGTTAAATCAGAGTCACCCATAGAGCAAGCATATACATGCATATTTACAGTTAAATCAGAGTCACCCATAGAGCAAGCATATACATGCATATTTACAGTTAAATCAGAGTCACCCATAGAGCAAGCATATACATGCATATTTACAGTTAAATCAGAGTCACCCATAGAGCAAGCATATACATGCATATTTACAATTAAATCAGAGTCACCCATAGAGCAAGCATATACACGCATATTTACAGTTAAATCAGAGTCACCCATAGAGCACGCATATACACGCATATTTACAGTTAAATCAGAGTCACCCATAGAGCAAGCATATACACGCATATTTACAGTTAAATCAGAGTCACCCATAGAGCAAGCATATACATGCATATTTACAGTTAAATCAGAGTCACCCATAGAGCAAGCATATACATGCATATTTACAGTTAAATCAGAGTCACCCATAAAGCAAGCATATACATGCATATTTACAGTTAAATCAGAGTCACCCATAGAGCAAGCATATACATGCATATTTACAGTTAAATCAGAGTCACCCATAAAGCAAGCATATACATGCATATTTACAGTTAAATCAGAGTCACCGATAGAGCAAGCATATACATGTATATTTACAGTTAAATCAGAGACACCCATAGAGCAAGCATATACATGTATATTTACAGTTAAATCAGTCACCCATAGAGCAAGCATATACATGTATATTTACAGTTAAATCAGAGTCACCCATAGAGCAAACATATACATGCATATTTACAGTTAAATCAGGGTCACCCATAGAGCAAGCATACATGGAGTGCAGAATTATTAGGCAAATGAGTATTTTGACCACATCATCCTCTTTATGCATGTTGTCTTACTCCAAGCTGTATAGGCTCGAAAGCCTTCTACCAATTAAGCATATTAGGTTATGTGCATCTCTGTAATGCTGTAATGAGAAGGGGTGTGGTCTAATGACATCAACACCCTAGATCAGGTGTGCATAATTATTAGGCAACTTCCTTTCCTTTGGCAAAATGGGTCAAAAGAAGGACTTGACAGGCTCAGAAAAGTCAAAAATAGTGAGATATCTTGCAGAGAGATGCAGCACTCTTAAAATTGCAAAGCTTCTGAAACGTGATCATCGAACAATCAAGCGTTTCATTCAAAATAGTCAACTGGGTCGCAAGAAGCGTGTGGAAAAACCAAGGCGCAAAATAACTGCCCATGAACTGAGAAAAGTCAAGCGTGCAGCTGCCAAGATGCCACTTGCCACCAGTTTGGCCATATTTCAGAGCTGCAACATCACTGGAGTGCCCAAAAGCACAAGGTGTGCAATACTCAGAGACATGGCCAAGGTAAGAAAGGCTGAAAGACGACCACCACTGAACAAGACACACAAGCTGAAACGTCAAGACTGGGCCAAGAAATATCTCAAGACTGATTTTTCTAAGGTTTTATGGACTGATGAAATGAGAGTGAGTCTTGATGGGCCAGATGGATGGGCCCGTGGCTGGATTGGTAAAAGGCAGAGAGCTCCAGTCCGACTCAGACGCCAGCAAGGTGGAGGTGGAGTACTGGTTTGGGCTGGTATCATCAAAGATGAGCTTGTGGGGCCTTTTCGGGTTGAGGGTGGAGTCAAGCTCAACTCCCAGTCCTACTGCCAGTTTCTGGAAGACACCTTCTTCAAGCAGTGGTACAGGAAGAAGTCTGCATCCTTCAAGAAAAACATGATTTTCATGCAGGACAATGCTCCATCACACGCGTCCAAGTACTCCACAGCGTGGCTGGCAAGAAAGGGTATAAAAGAAGAAAATCTAATGACATGGCCTCCTTGTTCACCTGATCTGAACCCCATTGAGAACCTGTGGTCCATCATCAAATGTGAGATTTACAAGGAGGGAAAACAGTACACCTCTCTGAACAGTGTCTGGGAGGCTGTGGTTGCTGCTGCACGCAATGTTGATGGTGAACAGATCAAAACACTGACAGAATCCATGGAGGCAGGCTTTTGAGTGTCCTTGCAAAGAAAGGTGGCTATATTGGTCACTGATTTGTTTTTGTTTTGTTTTTGAATGTCAGAAATGTATATTTGTGAATGTTGAGATGTTATATTGGTTTCACTGGTAAAAATAAATAATTGAAATGGGTATATATTTGTTTTTTTGTTAAGTTGCCTAATAATTATGCACAGTAATAGTCACCTGCACACACAGATATCCCCCTAAAATAGCTATAACTAAAAACAAACTAAAAACTACTTCCAAAACTAATCAGCTTTGATATTAATGAGTTTTTTGGGTTCATTGAGAACATGGTTGTTGTTCAATAATAAAATGAATCCTCAAAAATACAACTTGCCTAATAATTCTGCACTCCCTGTATACATGTATATTTACAGTTAAATCAGAGTCACCCATAGAGCAAGCATATACATGTATATTTACAGTTAAATCAGAGTCACCCATAGAGCAAGCATATATATGCATATTTACAGTTAAATCAGAGTCACCAATAGAGCAAGCATATACATGTATATTTACAGTTAAATCAGAGTCACCCATAGAGCAAGCATATACATGTATATTTACAGTTAAATCAGAGTCACCCATAGAGCAAGCATATACATGCATATTTACAGTTAAATCAGAGTCACCCATAGAGCAAGCATATACATGCATATTTACAGTTAAATCAGAGTCACCCATAGAGCAAGCATATACATGTCTATTTACAGTTAAATCAGAGTCACCCATAGAGCAAGCATATACATGTCTATTTACAGTTAAATCAGTCACCCATAGAGCAAGCATATACATGCATATTTACAGTTAAATCAGAGTCACCCATAGAGCAAGCATATACATGCATATTTACAGTTAAATCAGAGTCACCCATAGAGCAAGCATATACATGCATATTTACAGTTAAATCAGAGTCACCCATAGAGCAAGCATATACATGCATATTTACAGTTAAATCAGTCACCCATAGAGCAAGCATATACATGTATATTTACAGTTAAATCAGTCACCCATAGAGCAAGCATATACATGCATATTTACAGTTAAATCAGAGTCACCCATAGAGCCAGCATATACATGTCTATTTACAGTTAAATCAGAGTCACCCATAGAGCAAGCATATACATGTCTATTTACAGTTAAATCAGAGTCACCCATAGAGCAAGCATATACATGCATATTTACAGTTAAATCAGAGTCACCCATAGAGCAAGCATATACATGTATATTTACAGTTAAATCAGAGTCACCCATAGAGCAAGCATATACATGTATATTTACAGTTAAATCAGAGTCACCCATAGAGCAAGCATATACATGTATATTTATAGTTAAATCAGTCACCCATAGAGCAAGCATATACATGTATATTTACAGTTAAATCAGTCACCCATAGAGCAAGCATATACATGTATATTTACAGTTAAATCAGAGTCATCCATAGAGCAAGCATATACATGTATATTTACAGTTAAATCAGAGTCACCCATAGAGCAAGCATATACATGTATATTTATAGTTAAATCAGTCACCCATAGAGCAAGCATATACATGTATATTTACAGTTAAATCAGAGTCACCCATAGAGCAAGCATATACATGCATATTTACAGTTAAATCAGAGTCACCCATAGAGCAAGCATATACATGTATATTTACAGTTAAATCAGAGTCACCCATAGAGCAAGCATATACATGTATATTTACAGTTAAATCAGAGTTACCCATAGAGCAAGCATATACATGTATATTTACAGTTAAATCAGAGTTACCAATAGAGCAAGCATATACATGCATATTTACAGTTACATCAGAGTCACCCATAGAGCAAGCATATACATGTATATTTACAGTTAAATGGGAGTCACCCATAGAGCAAGCATATACATGTATATTTACAGTTAAATCAGAGTCACCCATAGAGCAAGCATATACGTGCATATTTACGGTTAAATCAGAGTCACCCATAGAGCAAGCATATACATGTCTATTTACAGTTAAATCAGAGTCACCCATAGAGCAAGCATATACATGTCTATTTACAGTTAAATCAGTCACCCATAGAGCAAGCATATACATGTCTATTTACAGTTAAATCAGAGTCACCCATAGAGCAAGCATATACATGTATATTTACAGTTAAATCAGAGTCACCCATAGAGCAAGCATATACATGCATATTTACAGTTAAATCAGAGTCACCCATAGAGCAAGCATATACATGTATATTTACAGTTAAATCAGAGTCACCCATAGAGCAAGCATATACATGTATATTTACAGTTAAATCAGAGTCACCCATAGAGCAAGCATATACATGTATATTTATAGTTAAATCAGTCACCCATAGAGCAAGCATATACATGTATATTTACAGTTAAATCAGTCACCCATAGAGCAAGCATATACATGTATATTTACAGTTAAATCAGAGTCATCCATAGAGCAAGCATATACATGTATATTTACAGTTAAATCAGAGTCACCCATAGAGCAAGCATATACATGTATATTTATAGTTAAATCAGTCACCCATAGAGCAAGCATATACATGTATATTTACAGTTAAATCAGAGTCACCCATAGAGCAAGCATATACATGCATATTTACAGTTAAATCAGAGTCACCCATAGAGCAAGCATATACATGTATATTTACAGTTAAATCAGAGTCACCCATAGAGCAAGCATATACATGTATATTTACAGTTAAATCAGAGTTACCCATAGAGCAAGCATATACATGTATATTTACAGTTATATCAGAGTTACCAATAGAGCAAGCATATACATGCATATTTACAGTTACATCAGAGTCACCCATAGAGCAAGCATATACATGTATATTTACAGTTAAATCAGAGTCACCCATAGAGCAAGCATATACATGTATATTTACAGTTAAATCAGAGTCACCCATAGAGCAAGCATATACGTGCATATTTACGGTTAAATCAGAGTCACCCATAGAGCAAGCATATACATGTCTATTTACAGTTAAATCAGAGTCACCCATAGAGCAAGCATATACATGTCTATTTACAGTTAAATCAGTCACCCATAGAGCAAGCATATACATGTCTATTTACAGTTAAATCAGAGTCACCCATAGAGCAAGCATATACATGTATATTTACAGTTAAATCAGTCACCCATAGAGCAAGCATATACATGCATATTTACAGTTAAATCAGAGTCACCCATAGAGCAAGCATATACATGCATATTTACAGTTAAATCAGAGTCACCCATAGAGCAAGCATATACATGCATATTTACAGTTAAATCAGAGTCACCCATAGAGCAAGCATATACATGCATATTTACAGTTAAATCAGAGTCACCCATAGAGCAAGCATATACATGCATATTTACAGTTAAATCAGAGTCACCCATAGAGCAAGCATATACATGCATATTTACAGTTAAATCAGAGTCACCCATAGAGCAAGCATATACATGCATATTTACAGTTAAATCAGAGTCACCCATAGAGCAAGCATATACATGCATATTTACAGTTAAATCAGAGTCACCCATAGAGCAAGCATATACATGCATATTTACAGTTAAATCAGAGTCACCCATAGAGCAAGCATATACATGCATATTTACAGTTAAATCAGTCACCCATAGAGCAAGCATATACATGTATATTTACAGTTAAATCAGTCACCCATAGAGCAAGCATATACATGCATATTTACAGTTAAATCAGAGTCACCCATAGAGCTCCATGTAAAGGGATTTTTAGTGTCATTTTCTTCTAACATTTCCTCACTTTAACCCCTTATAACTGCTTTGTGAAGTTTTTTTTAAATAAAAATTAAATAAAATTAATAGCATCTTAATTTTAACTAGTACTGTACAGTAGCATTTTTCAGCCACTTGTAATGGCTGGTTATTTACTGTGCGCCCATAAACAGGCAAATTTGCCCCTTTACGGGCTCAGGTTAAAATAGCGCTCCACTTGGAATGTAGCCCTTTAGGTTTTAAATTGATGGATGTGCACTAAATGTCCAGTTGTATGTAGGTCAGTGGGTAACATCTGCTGCTTTACCCCACCACTGCAGAAATATGCCAGCTAGTATGTAACCCCTGATATCGGCAACCATAAAACACCTATTATTTAATTGAACAATTAAAGGGACATAAAATGTATATGTGTATATCCACCGATCACCACCTGTAGTGCCTTCCTGATTCATAACTAGGTATGCCTTTCAACAAACAATATCAAAAGAACAAAGTAATTTTGCAAATGCAAATAAATTGAAAAATCTCTTAAAACTGCACATTCTATCTCAATCATGAAAGTTACATTTTTACTTTAATGTGCCTTTAGCTGCCAATAACCCGTAGCAGTTCCCCTCTTAATTAATTATTCCATTAAAGACCTTTGTCCTGCAATTATGTCTCCAATATCATCTAACAATAACCCCATATTTACATTAATACCTTACATCTTAAAACCCACACAGAAAATGACTTGCTTCTCCCATGTCTGCAACAATCTATCACTCAGTTTGTGGCTCTGTTGGTTTCCTCTATAGACTGCCAAGAAAGATCACTCTACCAATTGAGAGTCTTCATCCAAGGGACTTCCCACAATCTAAATGCAGCCAAATCTATTATTAAAAGGAACATTACCCTAAATACAACTCACTCAAGGCAACACTGCTATTGCCATGTTCGCTTGTTATAGGAATTATGTTTCCCTCTTAAGCAGTATTACCTGCTTAAAAAGATGTTCCTCTCCTATCTGAATACAGACACCTCAGATCCTCACCCCCAAGATTTCAGAGTCCCTTTCACAAAGAAAAAAAACATATGATGATGCATTGGGTGTGTCCAATTTTCATAGTTTACAAGTTAAGTTTAGCCGAAATTTTGAAAGAACGTTTGAAACTGAAGAAGACCAAAATAATTTAAAGGGACAGTCTACACCAGGATTTTTATTGTTTTAAAAGACAGATAATCCCTTTATTACCAATTCCCCAGTTTTGCATAACCAACACAGTTATAATAATATAATTTTAACCTCTGTGATTATCTTGTATCTAAGCCTGCCCCTTATTTCAGTTCTTTTGACAGACTTACAGTCTAGCCAATCAGTGCCTGCTCCCAGATAACTTCACATGCACAAGCACAGTGTTATCTATATGAAATATGTGAACTAACACCCTCTAGTGTTGAAAAACTGTTAAAATGCAATCTGAAAAGAGGTGGGCTTCAAGGTCTAAGAAATTAGCATATGAACCTCCTAGGTTAAGCTTTCAACTAAGAATACCAACAGAACAAAGCAAAATTGGTGATAAAAGTAAATTGGAAAATTGTTTAAAATTGCATGCTCTATCTGAATCATGAAAGTTTATTTTGGCCTAGACTGTCCCTTTAAAGTGGTTAATGCCGCTGAATTTGATTAATCCAAAAACCATGTGAAAACCACTATGAAAAATGTTTTCTAATAAATTTAAAAACTGAGTTTTTTAGTGCATTGGAATGGCATTGAATCTGAAAAGCCATACAAGTCCCTTCACACAGATCTTTCAGTGGATAGGAATATACATCCCCTAGATTCCTGAGACTACAGTTATGATGCTGATTGTGACAATGCTGATAATTATTAATACTGTTATTAAATATCATTATTGTAATTTATTTTAAAATGCTACAAAATTCCATAGCTCTGATATAATTATTTTTGTTATAAACAATAATTCAGATGTTATGTTAAATGTTTACAGTTATTGTATTGATAGCCACCAATCAGCAAGCGCTATCCAGGGTTCTAAAAAAAAAAAACTGGGCCGGCTCCTAAGCTTTCATTCCTGCTTTTCAAATAAAGATACCAAGAGGACAAATAAAAATTGATAATAGGAGTAAATTAGAAAGTTGCTTAACATTGCATACATTATCTGAATCTTTAAAGAAAAAAAATTGGGTTTACTATTCCTTTAAGATTTTTAATAAAAATGAGTTAGTAGAATGATCTTTTCTTTTGCAAGACTGAATGTTCATCATGGTTACATTTTTTTTTAATTATTTGATGTTGAAAAAAATGAAAAATGTGCATTTTATTTAAATTCTTTTTATAGTGCATTGCATTACATTTTAAAAAATACCTGAGAAACGCAATATGCCAATCAGGAAATATCCAGATTCATCATATGTATTTGCAAATTATAATTAACAAACAATTTAACCTTCCACTTTCTATTTACAAGGAATAACCATTTCAAAATAAATCTGTTATGCACCAGAGCTCCTATTTTGAGACATATTATACTTTTTAGAGCCTTATAAATAACTAAATCTTTTTGAAATGTCACTGCTCTGATTTAACATATTTTGATAATTGATTATTATGCCTCATGAAGTCTAAATAGCCTTTTATGTCAAGTTAATAAGCATAATCATTCTCTTTAATTTCAGAAAACCTAAACATATAATTAGTACTAACGGGCAACCAATAATAATAATTATTATTTTACAATTATTTAGTAAGTTTCGGGTTGGGGCGGGGGAGTAAACATTGTATTTTTTACACTTAGCATCATGCAGCAGTTACAACTGTAAAAACTCATCATGCATATGTATGTCACAACACTAAAATTGTCTCTTTATTGTAAATATAGTACTGTGAATTACTTAAGAAACATTTATCATATTGTTTTTAATATTGTTTTCCTGGTATTAAAATTGTACAAATTATAATTAATTATGATTATGAAAATGAAATGACCATTTCTCCTTGTAATTTTGTCATTAAACATTGTTGTTCTGATTGTTGTAATTGTCTGATAATGTCTAGGGAACATATGCCTTGTTTTGTTTTGTTTAAATCATTTATGAAGGATAATACAGGAACTGGCTAGAGTGTCAAAATCAGGAATTAATCCAAATAAGTCTCTCAGGGGTTCTAGCTTTAAGGAAATCCAGTAGCAGGCCTAGGTCATATACCATAAAGACAGTCCATTAGCAAAGTACAAATAGGGTTAAAGCAATACCAGACACCAGTGAACTTGCCAGGGTCAAACACAGCGATCAGTCCTTAATCCAAACATCACAACAAATGGGATGAGGCCAAGGAAGAACCCAGGAAGGTTAATAAGGTTTAGGAATCCAAATTCAAAAAGGTAATTAGGATACAAATGCTAAGAAACAGGTATTAAATACACAAATGTCTGAGCAAAAAAACATGCAAGATTTAAAGAGTCAGGTTTCTGCATCAGAGAAAAGTCAGCAGGTAAAAGACATAGCCCCCCTCTAAGACGTATTATCTAAGTGTGTACAGGAGCTGGATGATCAAAATCTTAATTTTGGAATCTTTGTACTAAAATAGGGGCATGTACTGTACATGGATAGCAGGCTCCTAAGTGCTTTCCTCTGGTCCAAATACTTTCCATGAAACTAAATACTCCCATCTTCCCATCTTCTAAGAGAATCTAAAATGGAGTCCTCCTCATATTCCTCTGAACTATTCACCAAAATGGGAGGAGGTGGAGTGTCAGTTGACTAAGATGTATTCCAGGGTTTAGGTAAAGACAGATGAAATACAGGATGTAATCTATAAGAAGCTGGTAAAGCAAGTTGTACTGTGACTGGATTATTGATTTATGAGATTTGGACTGGACCTTTATATCTGGATCTCATTTTTTTTGATGGGCAGGATAACTTAAAGGGACTGTCTACTCTCATTTTTATTGTTTAAAAAGATAAATAATGCCTTTATTACCCATTTCCCAGTTTTTCATATCAAACATAGTTATATTAATACACTTTTCACCTTTGTGATTACCTTGTATCTAAGCCTTTTCTGTCAGCCTCCTGATCACATGACTTTTTATTTATTATCTATTGACTTACATTTTATCCAATTAGTGCAGTGTCTGCCACAAACCTCAGGCGTTAGCACAATGTTATCTATATGGCTCACATGAACTAGCCCTCCCCATGTTGTGAAAAGCAAATAAAAAAGCATGTAATAGAGGCTGTCTTTACTGGCTTAGAAACAGGCAGAATTTTAGAGGTTTAAAGGTTATAAAGTATATTAATATAAAACTGTTGCTTGTGCAAAGCTGAGGAATGGGTAGTAAAGGAGTTACCTATCTTTTTAAACAATAACAATTCTGGTGTATGTTGGTACAGGTATTCTCTTCCTGTCATCTTGTTGTTTATACCTCTCCTGAGAAGTAAGTAATGTCCATCCAAGAAGTTGAAAATTATTTTGTTGTTGATAAATATTGAGTTCAGGAACAGGTGATTTTCTTTGTAGACCAGGTAATCGTGAAGGATGGAATCAAGAAGAAGCAAAAATTGTGTCATTTTACTGGATTGATTAATCTAGTTATTATAGGCAAAATCTGCCATTGGTAGAAATGAAAACCAATAATCCTGAAGGTAGGATGTGTAACATTCTGTTTGCCCATTAATTTGTGAATGGTAGGCAGATGAAAACAGGATTTGTTTTACAGGATTCCCCAAAGTGTGAGGTACTAGTGTTCCCCTATCATAAACAATGGTCTCAGGTAATCCATGAATTGGAAATACTTGTTTTAGGAATATGGTGGCAGTGGTGCTCGCATTGGGTAGACCGACAGTTGGAATAAAATGTGCCATCCTAGAGAAATGGTCTACTATAACTAAAATGGTGTTGTGCCTTTCAGAAGCTGGTAAATTCACAATCAAGTCCATTGCCACATCCAACCAAGATCTAGTAGGGATGGAAGAGGAAGCAAAAGATCTGCAAGGGGTCTATTGGAATGTTTGTATCTGGCTCAGGTATCACATGGCTTTACATATGCCTCTATGTCCTGGGGAATATGGGGCCACAAAAATGTTTTTTAACTGTATCCTGAGTCTTGGAAATTCCCCATGTACTGACATGGGATTATCATGACAGTCTTGCAACACCTTTAGACACATGGCTAATGGTACAGAAATGTTGCCATTTTAAAAGTAAAGGTCATTGGTTTGAGTAAGTTGTTGAGGTAATGCACACTTTTTACTATGAATCTTGATCTCTTCAATGCGGGGTTGACTGGTAGCAAAAAAATATTTAACTGGTAGGACAGTATCTGACTCTTTGTTTTTCACAGTTTGAGTCAAACATGCAGGATAACCCATCTTCTTTTGAGTTCTTTGATCTGGGACAATATGTTTTTGGAGTGGAAACCTTGTGAAGAAAAGAGTCCACCCTGGATTAATGTGGGCACAAAAAAAGGCAATTAAGTTTTTATAAATATTATTGTTCTTGAGAGAGATCAATTAATTAATACAAAAATAAACAATTTCCATTTTTCTAAGAGCTTGCTTAGGTGTAATATATTAGCAGTGTTCATTTGATTTCAGAGGTAAAATTATTATTGGGTAGACAAAAAGTATAAAGAACAGAACATGGAGAATATGTGAGTTGCTTGTTTTATAGTTTACATGCAGTTGACCAGCAGTGTATATATTATTTATGCTGACCAAGGATCTTGGAAATCTTTCCCTAAACCAACCACCACCAACAATTGAATCCAATTTGCCACACTCACTCATACACATACAATCACGCACACATTTCACAACAAGATACATGGATTGGTTGGGCCCGATGATCAAAGGATTCTCCATCGTGGAGAGAAATTGTAGTGCAGACTTCATAGGGGCTGAACTCACTAAATGTTCAAGAGAAAAAGGGTGGAACTCTCCAGCACTGTGAGATCGCTCTAATTTCTGTATATGAAGGAGAGACAAGCTCAGTACAATATAGCACTGCATGACATGAGAGTTTTGTTACACCTACACTTTGTGTTTTGTATTTTATACTACTTTATACTTCAGATTTGGTTCTTCCAGTATTATTGTATTTAAGCTTTGCACTTTCTCTTTTATATTTTAATACATTTAGATTTAGATCCAGCATTTAGATCTGATCATGTTATAAATGTTTCTGTGTTACTTTAAAAAAAATAACAAATTTTGATTATACTTTGTATGTTTCTGTGTTTCTTTTACAAATTAAATTGCAATTTCTCCATTGTAAACTAAAACTGACAGTTTCAGAAAGTTGTAGGGTCAAGGTAGTTCCCTGGGATGAACAGGGGAGTTCCCAGGGTATGTCTGAAGCTTTCTCACAATTCTTGTGAAATGATGTAAGCATTTTAAACAAGCTGCTCTCACTAATTTAGCTGTATGCAGGTAAAGTTTGCTCAAAATTCACAATATTCACTTATTTTAACAGAAAAGTAATTTATACTAAAATATAGACATAAGCATGTTAAATTGCAGTAAAAACATTTCAGTTACATTTGTAAATTAATGCAAACTGAGCCTTTATTTCAGCCCCAGGTATTCTCCAGTTACCTTCACTCTTCTGATTAAAATTTTGTATCGCAGAGAGTTTCATTACTTTCTAAGGAATGCATCTCTCATCTCCCTGGGACTTCCAGGTTTTCTTAGTAAATTCAGTAAGTTCAGCCCTGTGAAGTCTGCACTATAATTTATCTCCAAACTAGAACATTTTTATCTGGCCTCTAGAGAGTAATGAAGCTCTCTGGAAAACTGAAGCTGTCAGCATTTTAGTTTATTTTAAATATAATGAAATACAAAGTTCAGTGTAATTTGTAAAATATACACATAAATATACAACGTTTAATGCTAATTTGTTAAAGTTATGGAACCTGTGAAATCATAATATTTAGAATTTGAAAACCACAATATAAGTACACTACTGTATACAAAATAAAATACAAAATAGAAAGTGCAAAGTTTAAATGTAATAAAATGTTATCTGATGTGGAAAGTAAAATAGAATGCAAAGCACAAAGTGTAAATGCAGCATAACGCATGTTATGCAGTGCTATATTGCACTGGGCTTGTCTCTCCTTCACATACAGAAATGTGGGAATGACCCTTGGAGAAGTACAGCAACATTTTCCTTTTGATAATTTCACTAGGGCTAAAACAGTGCTGGAGGATCATTTTAGATCATCTCACCTGAGTGGTGAGCTTTCGATCATTAGGCTCTAAAGAAGTATGGGTTATTGGTTTGCAATACAATTAATAAATAAACCATATATACCTTCTAGATATAACATTGATGTTTTTACAAAAGGGCATGAGGAAAAGATAATAGCTTTGAAAGAATGTGTGTAAGCCTACTATATGGCAACAAGACTTGCTATTAAAAAATAGAATAATTGGGTTTGGAATATAGATTTAAATTGATGCCAGGAGGGTCAGGAGTATGTTTATGTTGAGACAAAAAGATACTGGATAATGACATATGTGCTCATAAAAGCATTTAGTAAATATTTCAACATTTTTAATTACTAATTTACTTCTATATTAAAAGGGATGTTACAATTTAAGAACAAGTTGTTTTTATCTCACAGTTTTAAGTAGTGCACTGGCTTATTTCTTTTGATAAATATAGTTAACAAACAGATATACATTTCTTAATTTGGGCCATATTACAAGTGAAGTGCTAAATATTGCTTTCATGAAAGCGATTTTTGCGATCCACTGTATAATACCAGCACACGATAATGTGCGCTGGTATTACAAGTTGTCAGCAATGTGAACGTAAGCTCGTATTATTTTTTTATTTTATTAGAATAGTAAGGTTAGGTTAATTTATAGTTTAATGTTAGGTTTATTTTTATTTCACAGGTAAGTTTTTATTTATTTTAAGATAGTTATATTGTAATTTAAAGTTAGGGGGTGTTAGGTTTAGGGGTTAATAGTTTAATTTAGTGTTTTGCGATGTGGGGGCGGCAGTTTAGGGGTTAATAGGTTTATTTAGTTGCTGAGATGTGGGGGGCCGGAGGTTTAGGGGTTAATAACTTTATTATAGTGGCGGTGATGTCGGGGAGCGGCGGAATAGAGGTTAATAACTTTATTATAGTGTTGGCGATGTCAGGGAGTGGCGAAATAGGGGTTAATATCTTTATTATAGTGTCGGAGATGTCGGGGAGTGGCGGAATACGGGTTAATAACTTTTATTAGTGTCCGCGATGTAGGGAGCGGCAGATTAAGAGTTTATAACTAGAAGCAGAGCACGCCGAGTTGGGGCGCGCAGCATCGTCAGCTAGAGAAACATCTTGTCTCCCCTACTATCTTTCTCCCGTTGTTGGTGCGGGTCTGCATCCTAGGGAGGTGGGCAAGTTACATCTGGAGCCCAAGTGTGGAAGCCTGCTAGAGCTAAGTACAGGCTCAGTTGCTAGAGCCGCAAGCGGCGCTGCCGCAAGAGACTATCCATTTTTTAACCAAGTTCCTGTACCCACTGACTGTGACAGAGACCGGCAAGTGTGGAAGCCTGCAAGAGCTAAATGCAGGTTCAGCTGTTAGAGCCGTAAGCGGCGCTGCCGCAAGAGACTGCTCATTTTTGAACCAAGTCCCGATACTTACTGACTGTGAGCGAGACCGACATCTCTCCATTTTTTGCCGAATGGTCTTTAAGCAACGGCTTATGCTACAACTCTGGAGTCCCACAACCGCATGGGAAAATAAATAATTGCCAACCGGCTGTAAAGGAAAATAAAGAAGTCTCAGTGCATTGGACCCGCTGTGGGATGAGAACTGTCCCCTAGGGTCTGATATTTTCTCTAACTTACAGAATAACTAGCAGCTGCAAGTTGCCCTAACTTGTTGGATTACCCAGGTGTATCGCGACGCCAGCAGCTCCAATATCCAGTCCAAGAGATGTAAGGCGTCCTCTGGTCAGAGATACGAGGCTGCTGTTTGTTTCCTGTTACTGCATGTCTACAAGTTATGGCGGTTCCATCTCCCAACAAGGACTAGAGATAACCTCTTTCCTTCTGACACTTTGTTTGGAACAGGTCAAATCTACTCTGGCCGAGGCCTCCACAACCCAGGAGCTTGAGAGCGCAAGTATTGTGCCCTTGTAAAAGGGTCTGGTTATATGACTGTCTACAAAATTCTCTCTTTTTATTCAAGAGAACTTTATTCCAGCTATCATTATTGCCTGGCTGGTAGTCTAAACTTAATTCATCATAGGCCAAATATCAGATTCAATTACCATAATCTGTGGGACATTCAAAATAACTGTTTCTGCACTGCTATATCTTATAACCTAGCATAGTGTTTATAAATATCTTTTTTTCTTAAGGGTTCAGTAGAATAAACTGTATAAACAGGGGCAAAGAGGGTAACATAAGATCAATATAGCCTGAGTTGATATTGAATCAAATGTATTTGTGCAGTATACAGTGAGTTTAAATCTGTATAAAAAGTGCTGATTAGGCAGTAACACGACTCTTACCTCAAACCTGGAACCCTTCTACATTCCACCAGTGTTTAGGAAGTAAAAAAAAGGTATAAAGAGGAGGAAGGGTGAAGGAGGAGGAAAAGATAGTATAAAATAGTCTTATTATCTCAAGCAGAGGTTAATCAGCAACGTTTTCTCTTTCATCTGCTATTCTAGGGATTGCTGCCCATACTGGTTATACAGTTCTGTTGTTTATATATTTCCTACTGGTAACTAGCTAAGTCTGTGTGTATATTTCAATTAATATGTACTTGTTACATCCAGTTCTGTGGAAAATGTATAATGGGTTATAAACCGGTTCAAGGGATTTTGGAAATTAGGATAATAATTGTATAGTGAATTTGCTCTTACCTTAGAATTTATAAGCTAGAAGTTATTCTACATTTGTATTACATAGTGGTTCTTGTTTCAGACTATAAACACCTGAAATGCTATTACCCTAGGCGTGGTGAGGCTGCAATATAGTTTTCATAGCGCTATAACCAATTCAGGTTCTAAGGGTATAGCTATAAAGACTGTTTTTTTTCCCCTTCATATTATAATCACGATATTCGTCACTAGACTAAGTTATTCACCTTTTTTTTTTCTCACGTGTTTCTTCTCACTTGTATGTGTGTGTGTATATATATATATATATATATATATATATATATATATATATACATGTATATGTATTTGTGTTTGTATGGGAAGGTGTATACCTACACACTTATGTAGCCACTTGGCTTTTTACCCATTTTGTGATTCTCACCTTGTGCTTTTTGATTATCCTAATTTAGAAATTCAGCAATATTAGCTGATCTTTTTACATATATACTTCACTACTCTATCCACCCGGGTACACTCTCTATTCAGTAGAGTGCGCACTAAGGGGAAAAGACAGTATAATTTATGGACAGATATATTACGGCCTCCAAGTTTACTTCTCTAACTATGCCAGTTAAACCAAAAGACAGGAGGAACCGTATTTCAGATATCTTACCTGAACCAGTAAAAGAGACGGTAGCTTCTAAAGCTGACATTCAGCCACTAGTAAATCAATTGTCAGAATTTTTTTTACCTCAATTTGAGCTATTACAGTCCCAGATGGCTAATCTCACGGTTGAGATTAGACAATTTTCAAACAGACTTAATGAAGTTGAAAACAGGGTGTCCGAAACAGAAGATGCCATAAACATACAAGCAAGTCAACTGACTACCCACACTAAAGATATTAAAAATATACAATATCGCTTAACAGATCTGGAAGACCGGTCCCATCGAAATACTTTAAAGATAGTGGGGCTTCCAGAATCTAGTGAGTTTGCTGACCTCTTACACTTTGCTTCTACATCTCTCCCTCAAATATTAGGTATGCAACAACAAAATACACCTTTATTGATTGAAAGAGCACATAGAATAGGCCCTCAGAGGAGATCAATTAAGGGGATAAGTCAGCACAGACCGGTTATGATTAAGCTCCAAAATTACCAAGATAAAATGACACTTCTACGACTCTATAGGAAAATTGATTTGGTGCAGGTGGGGGATGCCAAAATCCTGATTTTTCAGGACTACTCCAGTGAAACTTCCCAGAGGAGGAAAGTTATGGCCCCCTACTGCACTAAACTAATTGATGCAGGACATAAGGCTAGGTTAATTTACCCAGCCAAAATAATAGTAGAAGATAAAGACACTATACATACTCTGATAAACGAAGAAGAAGCAAGACAATTCTGTAGTGATTTAAAGATTAGGGTATAAATAGGAAATTGGTCAAAACTTGTAACATAGAAACATAGAAACATAGATATTGACGGCAGATAAGAGCCATAGGCCCAACAAGTCTGCCCGACCTTACCTAACAGTATAAACATATCTATTTCGTAGGATAGCCCTATGCTTGTCCCATGCATTTTTAAAGTCCCCCACAGTGTTTGTTGCTATTACCTCTTGAGGAAGTTTATTCCATAAATCAATCACTCTTTCTGTAAAGAGAGTATTATTATTATTATTATTATTATTATTATCGGTTATTTGTAGAGCGCCAACAGATTCCGCAGCGCTAGTATTGGGTCTCTTGCGATGTCGTCACTTGATAGGTCATTCTTTTTAATTTTTTTAATTTTTTTTCTCTCCCTTTCCCTCCCCTCATTCCCTTCTTTCCACTGTGCTCCTTTAAGGTGTCTTCCTTCATCTGATTCTTATTTAAAAAAGAAGACATTCTTAAGTGTGTGTCTTGGAACATTGGGGGAATAACTAAAAGGAAGTTGGTTATTAAACAATTAGGTAAGCATAAACCTGATCTTGCCTTTCTGCAAGAAACCCATCTCAAAGTTGCAGAAGTAAACAAATTAAAAGTAAAATGGGTTGGCCATGTAATTGCTACTCCATGCAATAAAAGGAAAAGAGGGGTGGCCATTCTGTTTAACAAGAATCTGACATATAAAGAGTTAAAACAAACTTTAGACAAAGAAGACAGATGGCTTGTGGCTGAGATCGAGATAGGGAATAGTAAATATATTTTTTGTAACGTATATGGACCAAATCAGGTCGATGCGGATTTCTGGAATAAGCTCACAATGAAATTATCTCAGTATATTGGGCAAAACCTGATTTTGGTAGGCGACTTTAATTTAATCCCAACGTCGTTATTAGACAGATGTACTACAAAGACGGCTCATTTTTCTAATACAAAGGCTAAAATATTTTCCCAGATCTGTAGACATCTAAAAGTCCATGATATTTGGCGTATCAAATATCCAGATACGCAAAGATTCTCTTGTGAATCTAAATCTTATAGAGCATTCTCTAGAATAGATTTTTTCCTGATTTCAAGTTCAATGCTAGCAATGAATACTGATGTTCAAATAGCTGATATAGTTATTACGGATTACGCTATTATCTCTCTAAATATATACACGAATAACTTAACTATTAATTCAGTAAATCATTTTTATTTCCCTAATTATTTATCTCAAGATAGGAAGTTTGCGGATTGGCTTGTTCAAAAATGGCAAGAGTATCAAGGTTTCAATAAGGAACATTTTGGAAGAATTGAGATTTTTTGGGAAGCTGCGAAAGTATATCTGAAAGGTCTAATTAAGGCATATATGGTAAAAAAGAAAAAAAAAAAAAAAGCCAGTGCACGGGAAATACAATTGGCCAATCAACTTAGTAACGCTTATAAGAAATACATTAATAACCCAGTCAGAATGCTCTGGAACAAATATCAGGTGGCCAAACAGGAATGGGATTTTTTTTTTAAAGAAAAGGTGATACGAGAAGATATTAGAATTAGCGCAAAGTATAAGGGACAATTTGTTAGATCAGCCAAATTTCTGGCTAGATTGAATAAATCAAGGAAAAAAAATAATACAATTGAAGCTATTAGGGACGGTCAAGTAAACACAGATCCATTAGATATCAAAGAAATTTTTTATAAGTACTATCAAAATATCTATACAGCAAGTGAGATAAATATCGAAAATAAAAATAGTTTTTGGAATAGAGTAAGAGTCCCTAAAATTACAACATCCTTTTTGGAGACTTTAAATATCCCTATTACAACTAGAGAAGTGGCAGAGGCTATTGATCAGGCTAAGAACAACAAAACACCTGGCCCAGATCAACTACCAGCAGAATTTTATAAGATTATTCGAAATGATGTGCTCCCTACTCTAGTTAAACTGCATATTTTGTATTGGGAAACCCCATGTCTGAGTATTTCTCGGCGTCGGCTGTTACGCTAATACTTAAGAAAGATAAAGACCCTCTTAACCCTGCCTCGTACAGACCTATATAACTCCTAAATGTAGATTATAAACTACTTACGTCTATATTGGCTAATAGACTCAAGACAAGAATAGGTCAAATAATACATGAGGATCAATCTGGTTTTATTCCGGGGAGAACCTCTATTAGAAATTTACGGCGTATTACTACCATAATAGAATATTTTTGGGTTAATAATAATAAAAGGGCCACTAACCAAGATCAGGCAATTCTAACAGCCGATGCTGAGAAGGCTTTTGACTCAGTAACCTGGGACCATTTATATACGGCATTGGATAGGTTTGGCTTTAGGGGGGAATTTCTATCTGTGATCAAATCTATATATAACCTACCCACTTCGTACATTTTGGTTAATGGTATGCCAACTGCTAGATTCCAGATTCATAGAGGGACAAGACAGGGGTGTCCCCTGTCGCCCCTTCTATTCAATATCGCCATAGAACCTCTTGCAATCCTATTGAAATTGGTGACCAAAGAATTATTCTGTCACTTTATGCGGATGATTTGTTATTATTCTTGCAAAACACTAAACTTAGCATCCCTTTGGTCCTTGAAATCGTTGGACAATTTAGCTCCTTCTCTGGGTATAAGCTAAATCTTAGTAAATCTGAAATTCTATGGATAAATCAAAATACAGATAGCTGTATAGATTATCCGTTTAAGGTTACAGAAACTATAAAATATTTGGGTATCAATTTAAACAGAAACCCTAACTATTGGTATAACAATAATTTTTCCATGTTTTTTGGCACTGCTGAGGAGAAAATGAGCAGATGGATTTTGTTCCCTATCTCGCTCTCAGCCAGAGTCATGATGATAAAATCGGTTCTTCTTCCGCAAATATTATACCTCTTCCAAAATCTTCCTCTCTTTGTATCAAATAAAGACCTAAGACGCTTTAACAGAAACTGTGTTTCTTTCCTATGGAATAAGAAAAGGCACTGTCTCTCCCGAGCTAAATTACATTGTCCACCAGAATCTGGAGGATTCGCCCTCCCTGACATAAAATGGTATAATAACTGTATTTTGGCACAATTTGCTTTGGACTGGATTACAGATACCAGCTATTTCACAAACCTTTTAACGGAAAAACAAGTGGTCGCCCCTCTTTCCCTTAAAGCCATAATTCACTGTCCAGTCACACAATTATCAAAAGAGATTAAAAAGTTGTCAGTAATCCGTAATGTGATTTTAGCATGGCAAAAGCTTTGTGCTGCCCTGGATGTAGATTATCGAATATCTGCATATCTCCCTATCAGAAGAAATAATTTATTTCCCCCTGGTTTGTCATCGGATATATTTACAAAATGGGAAGAGAAAGGATTAATATATGTTTCACAACTATTAGATAATGATTACAAAGTAAGAACATTTGAATCTATTTTTCAAGAATATAATATACCGAACAAAATTTTTTATGCGTATCTACAACTAAGGCATTTCATAGATGGAGTTCATAACATTAGACAAGGCTATAAAGAATTTGGTATACTCAAAGATTATATTATTCTACATAAAAATAGTATTCATACTATTTCATTAATTTACAACATCTTTATGTCTAAACAAGGGCAGTTGGGTTTAGAAACTTTAACAGAGGTCTGGAGGCCTCATTTTCAAGAAATAACGCTAGAAAAGATTAAATTAAGCATTAAGCGAGTAAAAGAGGCCAAAATCCCTACATCCTGGAAGGAATCCCATATAAAACTAATTAATAGGGTATATATCACACCAAAAATGTTAGCTAAATGGACAAGTAGTAATACAGGAGACTGTTTTAAGTGCAGGAGGTCGGATTCTGACCTTCTACACTGTCTATGGTACTGCCCTAAAATTAGGCAATTTTGGCTTAAGATATTCTATTGGTGGTCTAAAATTTGTCAGGAAAATTTTGCATTAGATGCATTTCAAGTTTTTTTCTAGTTAGGGATCATACTACAAAATTCTCTAAGGTGATTGATACACTAATCTTATTGGGCCGTAATCTAATTTTCCGATTCTGGAAAAATAAGAATGTTCCTTCATTCAAATTATTCAAGCAAGAGGTTTACTCGCAGATTATGTTTGAACAATTAAATAGTGATCCCTTATCCGCAAGTCAGACTCAATGTTTTTTTTGATAAATGGCTTACTGTAATTTTGGATCTACCATATAATTCACAATACTCATTAACAAAGTGCTTTCATAAGTCAGACTTTTTTGGTACGCTGATTCTTAAGAATATATTTCCAGTATCTTGGTATTAATAAAGTATCTAGGTGCGGATATTGAACATGATGTGGAGGTGGAGAGCCGGAGCACTTTTTCTTTCTTCCTGTCTCTTCCCCCCCCCCCCTCCCCCCCTTTTTTTTTTCCCCTCTTCTGCTTTTTTTTTTTTCCTTTTTTTTTCCTTTTTTTTTCAGTTTAATAAAAAATGGTAGCACAACTGCATGACATCGGAAGGTTGGGATTTTAGAACCTAATATTAAGAATGTCATGATAATTCCAGTAGTCACTGTACAGTAATGATGATTAGCGCAGGATTTAATTATTGTTTCCGTCCCTCCTAGTTAGGAGAAAAAGTTATTTTATAATTTTACAAATAAGACATAAATGAACGACATGCTTTCTTCTTTTCTTTTTTTTTTATGTTACCTCTGCTATGTATAAGGAATTGGCTGTATTCGTGACAAATACTTGTTCAACTGTAATATATTCTGTGCTTGAAGATAAATAAAAATATTTAAAAAAAAGAGTTTATAACTTTTTTTATGTGTCGGCGATGTTGGGGACGGTGGATTAGGGGTGTTTAGACTAAGGGTTTATGTTAGGGTGTTAGGTTTAAACGTTACTTTTTTTCCCCCATAGACATCAATGGGTTGTGTTACAGAGATTTTTCATTCCGCACTTCAGGTGTTAGTTTTTTTTCTAACACTCTCCCCCCATAGATGTCTATAGGGGAAAGCGTGCACGAGCATGTTAAAGCAGTCCTTGGCTTTTGTGCGGTATGGAGCTTAATGCCACCATATCGCACGCACAAGGAGGCTTTTCAGTAACTCGTAATGGCAGTGCTATGGAGAGTGACATAGCAGAACTTTTTTGGCGTTAGTTTCGCACCCTGTTTAGCTCAAAACTCGTAATCTAGGTGTATATTTCTTTAAATGAAGGTCTGTTTTCAGTTTTAAACACTTGTGGCAGTGTCATCCTTTTTCCTTCCTTCTCCTCATCTCCCTCCCTCTTTTCCTATCTCCATCATCAGGGGAAAAAGAAAAAGAGAGAGAAACAGAAAAAATGGTAGAATATAACTAGAATAACACTAAATATTATTTCATGGAACGTAGGTGGAATCACCTAACCGATTAAAAAGGAAAAGGGTTATCTCTTATTTACAACACTTTCACCCAGATATAGCTTTTATACAAGAGACCCATTTAAATGCACAAGAATTAAATAAATTAAAATTTAAATGGGTTGGGGAGGTACTTGCTAGAGGAAAATATAGGGCTATAAACCCCTATAGAGGTGCGCTAATGAAGAAAAGATAATATCCAAAAACAATGGTTCACAATCGGTCGGAGTAGTGGCAGCTCTCCCAGATGAAAAGGTCAGATGAGGATCTTGTAAAAACAGAAGAGGAGGCACCACATGGAACAATATCGTCAGATGAAAGGGACATAAAACATCAGACAATTGCCAACTCACGTAGGAAGCGGCACTAGTAGTCCCAAATACAGCACTAAAAACTTTGTTAGTTCCAGGAAGCAACTGGAGCCCAGTTGCTGAGTAAAAGTGTCGGGAGTTTGCGGCTTCTGATTGGTGAGACGTACCCGCGTGATTGGATCTCACACATTGCGGCTGAGTCTCTTGGGCAACTAAGAGGTCCCGACAACCTGCTGTATTTGGCACTACGAGTGCCGCTTCCTATGTGAGTTGGCAATTGTCTGATGTTTTGTGTCCCTTTCATCTGACGATCCTGTTCCACGTGGCGCCTCCTCTTCTGTTTTTACAGGATCCTCATCCGAGGTACTCGCTACACCATGTAAAGGCAGAAAGAAAGGAGTCGCATGTTCAATAAATAAAAATTTAGACTAAGATTCTATACCAGGAACTTGACACAGATGCAAGATTTCTCATTTTAAAAATTCTAATTGATAGAAATATTTACACACTATGTAATATATATGGACCCAGTTATATAGATACAGAGTTTTGGAAAAAAACTATACACCAGACTGCTTCCACACTTTGAATCAAATTTAATTATTGCTGTTGATTTCAATATGTCTATGCACCCAAAATTGGATAGATTTAATACAAGAGCCTCCAGACAGTATAGTAGAGAGTCAAAGATATTGTCAAAATTGTGTAAAAGCCTAAAATTTAAAGATATAAGGTGTTGCCACAACCCATATCAAAGAGTTTTCACCTGCTGCGAGTCTAAAGCCTTCAAGACCTTCGCTAGGATAGACTTTTTTTAATCAGTGAGAAATTATTTAACCTAGATATGACGACAGGAATAAATTACATATATCTATCAGACCATGCTAGTATAATGTTAAAATAACACTATACAATACAAGATATGTCAGAGAGTAATACTTTCTTCTACTAGATATGACAAGTCCACGGATTCATCCTTTGCTTGTGGGATATTATCCTCCTGCTAACAGGAAGTGGCAAAGAGCACCACAGCAGAGCTGTCTATATAGCTCCTCCCTTGACTCCACCCCCCAGTCATTCTCTTTGCCTACACTAAGTAATAGGAAGGGTAAAGTGAAAGAGGTGATAAAATGATAGTTTTTATTTTCTTCAAGCAAGACTTTTTTATTTTTTCCCAGGCAGCAGATGGATGAAGATTTCTGCCTGGAGACTGATGATCTTAGCAGTTGTCATTAAGATCCAGAGAAGTTCCCACTGAATGGCTGAGGAGTACTTAAGAAACTTCAGTGTGAGGAACGTTTTTCATGATACAAGCATTGAGGTATGTTCAGCATTTTTTTTTTTTCTGGAGAGACTGTGTTATTTCAGAATTGGCTGACAGTATTCCCATAAGGGAAGGGGTAAGCAGTAATCCTAATATGAAAGAGAAGGGTATTACTGGGACCTGTATGTTCGGCTCAAAAAAAATGGTTGATACTGATGGCATAATGTTTGTTGGGCTACGGGCAAACGATTTTATGTTTGGAGTGAAGCAAACGTTTTTATTATTATGGCAATGGATGGTGCACATGGCTTATTTTAGACCTGGGTATATTGAAACCCACATGGCTAGGATTTAGAACGATTTGTAGAGGTTTCTTTGCAAGGCTGTGAGACATCGATGTAGATGGGCGGGGCCTATTTTCGGGCCTCAGTTGCGCAGTTGAATTCCCCATGCAAGCAGCAAGCTCCAGCTCTGGTGGGCCTCAAAGGAAGGATTGGGCCTAATCGAAGTGTTAAACTGGTTTTACAGTCCCCTGAGGGCAGGTAGATGCCACAGCAGAGCCGTGGCGAGGTGCAGGTTTTTTTTTTGGTTAATCATAACGTTTTCTTGAATAACGTTTTTGTCATTAAGGGTTAAGTATTCCTTTATTTGTGGTGCAATCTTAGCTGGCAAGATAAGACACCTATATACTAAAATTGAGATAATTTTATCATTTTAAAGCAGTTTTGGAAAATTTGTACGCTTTTTTTCTCTTAAAGGCGCAGTACCGTTTTTTCAGATTGTTATTTTTTTCACTAAAGTGTTTTCAAGCATGTTTGTGGTCATTACTAGCCTGTGTTAACATGACTGACATTGAGGAAAGCCAATGTTCCATGTGTTTAGAAGCCATTGTGGAACCCTCACTTCAAATGTGTCCCTCATGTACTGACAGGGCCTTACATTGCAAAAAAACATATTTTAGCTGCTAAAAGTATGTCTCAGGATGATTCTCAGTCAGAAGAGAATCAGGTTATGCCATCTGCTTCTCCCCAAGTGTCACAACCTTTAACGCCCGCCCAAGCGATACCAAGTACTTCTAATGCATCTAATTCTTTCACCCTGCAAGATATGGCTGCAGTTATGTCTACTACCCTTACAGAGGAATTATCTTAACTGCCAGGTTTACAGGGTAAGCACAGCAGGTCAGGTATTAGAATAAATGCTGAGTCCTCTGACGCGTTATTGGCCATCTCCGATGTACCCTCACAGTGTTCTGATTTGGGGGTGGGGGAATTGTTGTCTGAGGGAGAGCTTTCTGATTCAGGAAAGATGTTCCCTCAAACAGACTCAGATGTGACGGCCTTTAAGTTTAAGCTTGAACACCTCCGCTTGTTACTCAGGGAGGTCTTAGCGACTCTGGATGATTGTGACCCTATTGTCATTCAACCAGAGAAACTGTGTAAAATGGATAAATATCTGGAGGTCCCTACTTACATTGATGTTTTTCCAGTCCCTAAAAGAATTTCGGACATTGTTACTAAGGAATGGGATAGACCAGGCATTCCGTTCTCCCCCCCTCCTACTTTTAAGAAAATGTTTGCCATATCTGACACCATTCAGGATTCTTGGCAGACAGTACCTAAGGTGGAGGGAGCTATTTCGACCCTGGCTAAGCGTACAACTATACCCATTGAGGACAGTTGTACTTTCAAAGATCCTATGGATAAAAATTAGAGGGGCTTCTAAAGAAATTGTTTATTCATCAGGGTTTTCTTCTACAACCTATAGCGTGCATTGTTCCAGTAACTACTGCAGCAGCTTTTTGGTTTGAGGCTCTAGAGGAGTCTCTTAAGGTTGAGACCCCATTAGATTATATTTTGGATAGAATTAAGGCTCTCAAGCTAGCTAATTCTTTTATTACAGATGCCGCTTTCTAAATGGCTAAATTAGCAGCAAAGAATGCAGGTTTTGCCATTTTAGCGCGTGGAGCGTTATGGCTTAAGTCTTGGTCTGCAGATGTGTCATCTAAATGCAAGCTTTTAGCTATTCCCTTTAAGGGTAAGACCCTATTCGGGCCTGAACTACAGGAGATCATTTCTGACATTACTGGAGGTAAAGGTCATGCCCTTCCTCAGGACAAGACGGTTAATATGAGGACCAAACAGAATAATTTTCATTCCTTTCAAAACTTTAAAGGCGGTCCCTCTACTTCCTCATCTGCCTACAAGCAGGAGGGGAACTTT
The DNA here is from genome assembly GCF_027579735.1 of Bombina bombina. NCBI lineage: Eukaryota > Metazoa > Chordata > Amphibia > Anura > Bombinatoridae > Bombina > Bombina bombina. The sequence goes on along the minus strand of NC_069503.1, from coordinate 890,443,493 downwards.
GCTCAATCCAAGTCAGTCTGGAGACCTAACCAGACCTGGAATAAAGGTAAACAGGCCAAGAAGCCCACTGCTGCTACCAAGACAGCATGAAGGGGCAGCCCCTGATCAGGGACCGGATCTAGTAGGGGGCAGACTTTCTCTCTTCACTCAGGCTTGGGCAAGAGACGTTCAGGATTCCTGGGCATTAGAAATTGTGACCCAGGGGTATCATCTAGATTTCAAGGATTCTCTCCCAAGAGGGAGATTTCATATTTCACGTTTGTCTGTAGACCAGACAAAAATAGATGCATTCTTACGCTGTGTAGAAGACCTATATACCATGAGTGTAATCTGACCAGTTCCAAAATTAGAACAAGAGCAGGGGTTTTACTCCAATCTGTTCGTGGTTCCCAAAAAAGAGGGAACCTTCAGACCAATTTTAGATCTCAAAAGTCTAAACAAATTTCTCAGAGTCCCATCGTTCAAGATGGAGACCATACGAACAATTTTACCAATGATCCAGGAGGGTCAATATATGACCACCGTGGATTTGAAGGATGCGTATCTTCACATTCATTTCCACAAAGATCATCACCAGTTCCTCAGGTTCGCCTTCCTGGACAAACATTACCAGTTTGTGGCCCTTCCTTTCGGGTTGGCCACAGCTCCCAGAATCTTCACAAAGGTGCTAGGGTCCCTTCTTGCGGTTCTAAGGCCGCAGGACATAGCAGTGGTGCCCTATCTGGACGATATTTTGATTCAGGCATCAACTTACCATCTAGCCAAATCTCACATGGACATCGTGTTGGCTTTTCTAAGAACTCATGGGTGGAAGGTGAACATAAAAAAGAGTTCACTAGTTCCTCTGACAAGAGTTCCATTCCTAGGATCTCTGATAGACTCAGTAGACATGAAAATTTTTCTGACGGAGGTCAGAAAATCAAATATCTTAACTACTTGCCGAGCACTTCATTCCATTCCTCGGCCATCAGTGGCGCAATGTATGGAGGTCATTGGGTTAATGGTAGCGGCAATGGACATAGTTCTGTTTGCTCGCTTACATCTCAGACAACTGCAGCTGTGCATGCTCAGACAGTGGAATGGGGATTATGCGGATTTATCTCCACAGATAAATCTGGATCTAGAGACCAGAGATGCTCTTCATTGGTGGTTGTCACAGGACCATCTGTCCCAGGGAATGTGCTTCCACAGGCCAGCATTGGTCATAGTGACGATGGACGCCAGCCTCTTGGGCTGGGGTGCAGTCTGGAATTCCCTGAAGGCTCAGGGTGCGTGGACTCAGGAGGAGTCCCTACTACCAATAAATATTCTGGAACTGAGAGCAATATTCAACGCGCTTCAAGCGTGGCTTCAGCTGGCTTCGGCCAAATTCATAAGATTCCAGTCGGACAATATTATGACTGTAGCATATATAAATCATCAAGGGGGAACAAAGAGTTCTCTAGCGATGATGGAGGTTTCCAAAATAATTTGATGGGCAGAGACTCACTCTTGCCCTCTCTCAGCAATATATATCCCAGGAGTGGAGAACTGGGAAGCGGATTTTCTAAGTAGTCAGACTTTTCATCCGGGGAAGTGGGAGCTCCATCAGGAGGTGTTTGCAAAATTGATTCATCAATGGGGCACACCGGAATTGGATCTGATGGCATCTCGTCAGAATGCCAAACTTCCTTGTTACGGGTCCAGATCAAGGGATCCTCAAGCAGTACTGATAGATGCTCTAGCAGTACCTTGGTCGTTCAACCTGGCTTATGTGTTTCCTCCTTTTCCTCTCCTACCTCGTCTGATTGCCAGAATCAAACAGGAGAGGGCTTCGGTAATGTTGATAGTGCCTGCGTGGCCACGCAGGACTTGGTATGCAGATCTGGTGGAAATGTCATCTCTGCCACCATGGAAACTGCCACTGAGACAGGACCTTCTCATTCAGGGTCCATTCCAACATCCAAATCTAATTTCTCTGCAACTGACTGCCTGGAGATTGAATGCTTGATTTTATCTAAGCGGGGATTCTCTGAGTCGGTCATTGATACCTTGATTCAGGCTTGAAAGCCTGTCACTAGGAAAATTTACCATAAGATATGAAGTAAATATTTGTATTGGTGCGAATCCAAAGGCAACTCATGGAGTAAGATCAGGATTCCTAGGATTTTGTCCTTTCTCCAAGAAGGATTGGAGAAGGGGTTATCAGCTAGTTCCTTAAAAGGACAGATTTCTGCTTTGTCAATCTTACTACACAAGCGTCTGGCAGATGTTCCAGACGTTCAGTCGTTTTGTCAGGCTTTGGTTAGAATTAAGCCTGTGTTTAAACCTGTTGCTCCGCCATGGAGTTTGAATTTAGTTCTTAATGTTCTTCTGGGGATTCCTTTTGAACCCATGCATTCCGTAGATATTAAACTTCTATCTTGGAAAGTTCTGTTTTTAGTTGCTATCTCTTCTGCTCGAAGAGTTTCTGAGCTATCTGCATTACAATGCGACTCGCCTTATCTTATATTCCATTCTGATAAGGTGGTTTTGCACACTAAACCTGGTTTTCTTCCTAAGGTTGTTTCAAATAAGAATATTAATCAGGAAATTGTTGTTCCTTCTCTGTGTCCTAATCCTTCTTCTAAGAAGGAGCGTCTGTTACATAACTTGGACGTGGTTCGTGCCTTGAAGTTTTACTTTCAAGCAACCAAGGATTTCCGTCAAACATCTTCTCTATTTGTTGTCTATTCTGGAAAGCGTAAGGGTCAAAAAGCTACGGCTACCTCTCTTTCTTTTTGGCTGAAAAGCATCATCCGTTTGGCATATGAGACTGCTGGACAGCAGCCTCCTGAAAAAATTACAGCTCATTCTACTAGAACGGTGGCTTCCACATGGGCTTTTAAAAATGATGCTTCTGTTGAACAGATTTGTAAGGCTGCGACTTGGTCTTCCCTTCATACCTTTTCCAAATTTTACAAATTTGACACTTTTGCTTCTTCTGAGGCTATTTTTGGGAGAAAAGTTCTTCAAGCAGTGGTGCCTTCTGTTTTGGGATCTGTCTTGTCCCTCCCGTTCATCCGTGTCCTGTAGCTTTGGTATTGCATCCCACAAGTAAAGGATGAATCCGTGGACTCGTCGTATCTAGTAGAAGAAAAGGAAATTTATGCTTACCTGATAAATTGATTTATTTTACGATACAATGAGTCCACAGCCCTCCCTGTCAATTTAAGACAGATTATATTATTTTTTGCTTAAAACTTCAGTCACCTCTGCACCTTTTAGTTTCTCCTTTTTCTTCCTATACCGTTGGTCGAATTACTGCGGGGTGGAGTCAAGGGAGGAGCTATATAGACAGCTCTGCTGTGGTGCTCTTTGCCACTTCCTGTTAGCAGGAGGATAATATCCCACAAGTAAAGGATGAATCCGTGGACTAGAAGAAATCAATTTATCAGGTAAGCATAAATTTTCCCCCCAAAATATCTATTGCACAATATACAGTTTGAGCATTGGTTAAGAGGGAAATGAGGGGAATTTATGGTTCATAATATGGCATACTTCAATAAACCAGAAATTCTCTGGGAATCGGCCAAAGCTTTTCTTAGGGGTGAAATCAAGGCATGGTTAGTTAAATGGAAGAGGATCTGGAGAAGTAGAGAACAGCAGCTTTCTTAATTGCCTTAAGAAACAGCTATAAAAAATATGTAGAAAATCCAGAAAAAAAAACATGGGATAAATATCAAGAGTCCAAAGCAGACAGAGATTTATTTATAAATAAGAAATAACTTCAAAAAGATGTTAAAAAATCTGCTGCATACCTGAACTTTAATGGGAAGACATTAAAATGGCTATCCCTGCTACTGTCAACACGGAAAAACACAAACCGAATCCCAGATGTCTCAGACAACTTCAAAAGATATACAAACAAAAAGGATATAAGGGAAATTTTCTTTAGATATTTTCAAAAATTGTACTCAAAAGGAGAGATAGATCTTGTTTAAAAAAGGAAATACTAGGAAAGTATAAAAGTCCCCAAGTTAGATAAAGAAGAACTGGCAGAGCTTCTTACACAAGAAGAAATTATAAAAGCTATTGGAACATTGAAACTAAACAAAGCTCCAGGACCTGACCAGCTGCCCGCTGAATTTTATAAAATACTTAAAGAACAGGTGGCACCCTCTTTTTTAAGACTTTTTAACAGATATATGCAAAATGAGATGACATCTCCATACTTTACTGCTTCTATTATTAATCTAATATTAAAAAAGAAAAAGATCCAGAATTATTTACATCATACAGACTTATATCTCTACTAAATAGTGACTATAAAATGTTAACATCCATACTGGCTAACAGATTAAAACTGATTCTTAACCCCCTTATACATGAAGACCAAGCTGGATTCATGTTTGGTAGAAATCCCTGTAGAACTATGAGGAAAGTGGTGATGCTGATAGAATGTTATTGGCTGAAGGGTCGCACTTACAAAAAGAAAAACGAGGCTGCGCTGATCACTATAGATGCCAAAAAAGCCTTTGACTCGATTATCTGGGATCATTTATTTGAATCACTGGAAAAATTTGGGTTAAAAAAACATTTTCAAGTGTTTATTAGATTAATATACAGAAATCCTAGCTCAACAATTTTAATCAATGGGGAACTGTCCCCCAATATATACCTGGCACAAGGAACCAGACAGGTATGCCCAATCTCCCCGCTATTATTTAATATTTTGCTAGAATCATTAGCAATCAGCCTGCAGAAAGAACTAGAAGGTTTACCTATAGGTTAAAAGAGGCTAGTGCTTTCTTTATATGCAGACAACCTTTTACTCTTTATTGGTAATACACAGAAAAACATCCCTATTTTGCTGGAGATTATTAAAGGGACACTGAACCCAAATTTTTTCTTTCATGATTCAGATAGAGCATGCAATTTTAAGCAACTTTCTAATTTACTTCTATTATCAATTTTAATTCATTCTCTTGCTAGCTTTATTTGAAAAAGAAGGCATCTCAGCTAAGGAGCCAGCAAATGTTTGCTTCAGGACCATGGACAGCACTTGTTTATTGGTGCTGACCAATCAGCAAGGACAACCTAGGTTGTTCACCAAAAATGGGCCGGCATCTAAACTTACATTCTTGCTTTTCAAATAAACATACCAAGAGAATGAAGAAAATTTGATAATATGAGTAAATTAGAAAGTTGCTTAAAAATGCATGCTCTATGTGAATCATGAAAGAAAATTTTTGAGTACAGTGTGCCTTTAAAGAATACAGATCTTTCTCCGGCTATAGAATAAATATTTCTAAATCGGAAATGCTCTGGCTGTGTAAAAATGAGGAGTGTATAAGGGAGACGCCATTTTTAGAAGTATTCACTGAGATTAAGTATCTTGAAGTTTTATTCACAATGTAACCAGTTTTTATGAGAGGGGGGGGGGGCTGAATTGCATTAAGAAGATTAATGTTTAAAAAGGATTTAGGGGGTCTAAGGTTTCCCAACCTGAAGTATAACAATTGGGCTGCTATGGTGAAGATAGCATGTGATTGGATAACGGAGGCTAATGTAGTAACCTATACACAATTAGAAGAAGGCCTTATATATCCACTTGCAATTACAGGGTTATTACACACAAAAATGAATGAGATACCTAAAGCCATTAAAGGGGCACTCAGGTTTTATTAAATGTTCATGATTCAGATACAGCATGTAATTTTTAACAACTTTCCAATTTACTTTCATTAAAAATAATGTGCACAGTCTTTTATATTTACACTTTTTTTGAGTCACCAGCTCCTACTGAGCATGTGCAAGAACTCAGACTATACGTATATGCATTTGTGATTGGCTGATTGCTATCACATGGTACAGGGGGAGTGGAAATATACATAACTTTGAAATGTGTTAAAAAAGAATCTACTACTCATTTGAAATTCAGAGTAAATGCTATTGTATTGTCTTGTTATCTTGCATTTGTTGATTATGCAAATCTGCTGTATTTACTGGTCCTTTAAGGAAAGAAAATCAATTTATAATATTGTATTGAGAGGCACAAATACACAAATGAATTACAAATAAATAATCGACTGTCCAGATATCAGACTATCCACTAGATTTAGAGTTTTGTCGGTAAAAACCGGCGGCTCTAATGCTCCTTTTTTTTCAGTGTTCCCTTAATCCAACGCTGGTATTACGAGTTTTCTGAATGGCTGCGTTAGCCTCAGAAAAGTGAGCGTTGAGACAAATTTAGCTCCACTTCAACCCTCAATACCAGCATTGCTTACGGTAGCGGTAAGCTGGAAAAACGTGCTCGTGCACGATATCCCCATAGGAAACAATGGGGCTGAGCTGGCTGTAAAAAAACCTAACACCTGCAAAAAAGCAGCGTTCAGCTCCTAACGCAGCCCCATTGTTTCCTATGGGGAAACACTTTCTAAGTCTACAACTAACACCCTAACATGAACCCCGAGTCTAAACACCCCTAACCTTACACTTATTAACCCCTAATCTGCTGCCCCCGCTATCGCTGACACCTGCATTTTATTATTAACCCCTAATCTGCAGCTCTGGACACCGCCGCCACCTACATTATCCCTATGAACCCCTAATCTGCTGTCCCTAACATCGCCGACGCGTACATTATATTTATTAACCCCTAACCTGCCCCCCCAACGTCACCGCCATCTACCTACACTTATTAACCCCTGATCTGCCGACCGGACATCGCCGCCACTATAATAAATGTATTAACCCCTAAACCGCCGCACTCCCGCCTCGCAAACACTATAATAAAATTTATTAACCCCTAATCTGCCCTCCCTAACATCACCGCCACCTACCTACAATTATTAACCCCTAATCTGCTGCCCCCAATGTCGCCGCTACTATAATAAAGTTATTAACCCCTAAACCTAAGTCTAACCTTAACCCTTAAATAAATATAAATAAATTTACCATAATTAAATAAATTATTCCTATTTAAAACTAAATACTTACCTATCAAATAAACCCTAAAATAGCTACAATATAATTAATAATTACATTGTAGCTATTTTAGGATTTTTATTTATTTTACAGGCAACTTTGTATTTATTTTAACTAGGTACAATAGCTATTAAATAGTTAATAACTATTTAATAGCTACCTAGTTAAAATAATTACAATATTACCTGTAAAATAAATCCTAACCTAAGTTACAATTACACCTAACACTACACTATCAATAAATTAATTAAATAAATTACCTACAATTATCTAAACTAAAATACAATTAAATAAACTAAACTATAGTACAAAAACAAACAAACACTAAATTACAAAAAATTAAAAAATATTACAAGAATTTTAATCTAATTACACCTAATCTAAGCCCCCTAATAAAATAAAAAAGCCCCCCAAAATAATAAAATTCCCTACCCTATACTAAATTACAAAAGTAATCAGCTCTTTTACCAGCCCTTAAAAGGGCTTTTTGCGGGGCATTGCCCCAAAGTAATCAGCTCTTCTACTTGTAAAATAAAATACAAGACCCCCCCCCACATTACAACCCCCCACCAACACACCCCTACTCTAAAACCCACCCGATCCCCCCTTAAATAAACTTAACACTACCCCATTGAAGATCACCCTACCTTGAGCCGTCTTCACCCAACCTGGCCGAACTCTTCATCCGATGCAGGCACAAGTGGTCCTCCAGTCAAGCAGAAGTCTTCATCCTATCCGGGCAGAAGAGGACATCCGGACCGGCAAAAATCTTCATCCAAGCGGCATCTTCTATCTTCATCCTTCCGGCGATGAGCGGCTCCATCTTGAAGACGTCCGGCGCGGAACATCCAGCTCTACCAACGACTACCCAATGAATGACTAGTCCTTTAAATGACATCATCCAAGATGGCATCCCTCGAATTCCGATTGGCTGATAGGATGCTATCAGCCAATCGGATTGAAGTTCAATCCGATTGGCTGATTGGATCAGCCAATAGAATTGACCTTGCATTCTATTGGCTGATCCAATCAGCCAATCAGATTTTTCCTACCTTAATTCCAATTGGCTGATAGAATCCTATCAGCCAATTGGAATTCGAGCTACGCCATCTTGGATGACGTCATTTAAAGGACCAGTCATTCGTCGGGTAGTCGTTGGTAGAGCTGGATGTTCTGCGCCGGAGGTCTTCAAGATGGAGCCGCTCATCGCCGGAAGGATGAAGATAGAAGATGCCACATGGATGAAGATGTCTGCCGGTCCAGATGTCTTCTTCTGTCCGGATGTCTTCTTCTGTGATCTTCAATGGGGTAGTGTTAGGTTTATTTAAGGGGGGATCGGGTGGGTTTTAGAGTAGGGGTGTGTCAGTGGGGGGTTGTAATGTTGGGGGGGTCTTGTATTTTATTTTACAGGTAAAAGAGCTGATTATTTTGGGGCAATGCCTCGCAAAAAGCCCTTTTAAGGGCTGGTAAAAGAGCTGATTACTTTTGTAATTTAGTATAGGGTAGGGAATTTTATTATTTTGGGGGGCTTTTTATTTTATTAGGGGGCTTAGATTAGGTGCAATTAGATTAAAATTCATGTAATATTTTTTTATGTTTTGTAATTTAATGTTTTTTTTTTTGTACTATAGTTTATTTGATTGTATTTTAGTTTAGATAATTGTAGGTAATTCATTTAATTAATTTATTGATAGTGTAGTGTTAGGTGTAATTGTAACTTAGTTTAGGATTTATTTTACAGGTAATTTTGTAATTATTTTAACTAGGTGGCTATTAAATAGTTATTAACTATTTAATAGCTATTGTACCTAGTTAAAATAAATACAAAGTTGCCTGTAAAATAAATAAAAATCCTAAAATAGCTACATTGTAACTATAAGTTATATTGTAGCTATTAGGGTTTATTTGATGGAAAAGTATTTAGTTTTAAATAGGAATAATTTATTTAATTATAGTAAATTTATTTCTTTTAATTTAAATTATATTTAACTTAGGGGGGTGTTAGGGTTAGACTTAGGTTTAGGGGTTAATAACGTTATTATAGTAGCAGCGACGTTGGGGGCAGCAGATTAGGGGTTAATAATTGTAGGTAGGTGGCGGCGATTTTAGGGAGGGCAGATTAGGGGTTAATAAAATTTATTATAGTGTTTGCGAGGCGGGAGTGCGGCGGTTTAGGGGTTAATACATTTATTATAGTGGCGGCGATGTCCGGTCGGCAGATTAGGGGTTAATAAGTGTAGGTAGGTGGCAGCGACGTTGGGGGGGGCAGATTAGGGGTTAATAAATATAATATAGGTGTCGGCAATGTTAGGGGCAGCAGATTAGGGGTTCATAGGTATAATGTAGGTGGCGGCGATGTCCGGTCGGCAGATTAGGGGTTACAAATTTTTATTTTATTGTTTGCGATGTGGGGGGGGGCTCGGTTTAGGGGTTAAAAGGTAGTTTATGGGTGTTAGTGTACTTTGTAGCACGGTAGTTAAGTGCTTTATGTTTCGGCTTTAGCCCATAAAACTCTTAACTACTGACTTTTTTAGGCGGTAGGAGTCTTGGCAGTAGAGGCTGTACCGCTCACTTCTTCCAAGACTTGTAATACCAGCGTTAGGCAAATCCCATAGAAAAGATAGGATACGCAATTGGGTAGTGTTAGGTTTATTTAAGGGGGGATCGGGTGGGTTTTAGAGTAGGGGTGTGTCAGTGGGGGGTTGTAATGTTGGGGGGGGTCTTGTATTTTATTTTACAGGTAAAAGAGCTGATTATTTTGGGGCAATGCCTCGCAAAAAGCCCTTTTAAGGGCTGGTAAAAGAGCTGATTACTTTTGTAATTTAGTATAGGGTAGGGAATTTTATTATTTTTGGGGGCTTTTTATTTTATTAGGGGGCTTAGATTAGGTGCAATTAGATTAAAATTCATGTAATATTTTTTTATTTTTTGTAATTTAATGTTTGTTTTTTTTTTGTACTATAGTTTAGTTTATTTAATTGTATTTTAGTTTAGATAATTGTAGGTAATTCATTTAATTAATTTATTGATAGTGTAGTGTTAGGTGTAATTGTAACTTAGTTTAGGATTTATTTTACAGGTAATTTTGTAATTATTTTAACTAGGTGGCTATTAAATAGTTATTAACTATTTAATAGCTATTGTACCTAGTTAAAATAAATACAAAGTTGCCTGTAAAATAAATAAAAATCCTAAAATAGCTACATTGTAACTATAAGTTATATTGTAGCTATTAGGGTTTATTTGATGGAAAAGTATTTAGTTTTAAATAGGAATAATTTATTTAATTATAGTAAATGTATTACTTTTAATTTAAATTATATTTAACTTAGGGGGGTGTTAGGGTTGGACTTAGGTTTAGGGGTTAATAACGTTATTATAGTAGCAGCAACGTTGGGGGCAGCAGATTAGGGGTTAATAATTGTAGGTAGGTGGCGGCGATTTTAGGGAGGGCAGATTAGGGGTTAATAAAATTTATTATAGTGTTTGCGAGGCGGGAGTGCGATGGTTTAGGGGTTAATACATTTATTAGAGTGGCGGCGATGTCCGGTCAGCAGATTAGGGGTTAATAAGTGTAGGTAGGTGGCAGCGACGTTGGGGGGGGGCAGATTAGGGGTTAATAAATATAATATAGGTGTCTGCAATGTTAGGGGCAGCAGATTAGGGGTTCATAGGTATAATGTTAGGTGGCGGCGATGTCCGGTCGGCAGATTAGGGTTTACAAATTTTTATTTTATTGTTTGCGATGTGGAGGGGCCTCGGTTTAGGGGTTAAAAGGTAGTTTATGTTAGTGTACTTTGTAGCACGGTAGTTAAGTGCTTTATGTTTCGGCTTTAGCCCATAAAACACTTAACTACTGACTTTTTTAGGCGGTAGGAGTCTTGGCAGTAGAGGCTGTACCGCTCACTTCTTTCAAGACTTATAATACCAGCGTTAGGCAAATCCCATAGAAAAGATAGGATACGCAATTGACGTAAGGGGATTTGCGGTAGCCAAAAGTCGCAGAAGAAAAGTGAGCAGTACACCCTTTCCTGTCTGACTCGTAATACCAGTGGGCGTTAAAAAGCAGCGTTAGGACCCCTTAACGCTGCTTTTTAAGGCTAGCGCAGAACTCTAAATCTAGGTGTATATGTGGTAATGTGGGATTTGCCCCAAGTGCTGTTACAAGAACCTTCAATCTTTGGAAGCAGAATGGTTTAATTTATTTACTCAATTCATTTTGATTAATTTTTAATCAATTAGAGGACTCAAATCTGGGGACAATTAAAGCAGTCTGTTCTGTGTCAAGAATTTTCATTACATAAATCTGACTATTTTGCATACCTGCAGATAAGAAATTTTTATTTTACTATTCTAGCAAAGCGGACAGGGAATGGTCTCTAAAAGAAATAGATGATGGAATAAAATTATAGATGTTTAACAGAAATCTCGATCTGGTACAATATATTACTAAAAAAGAAGGGATTAGAACATTTCAGGACATCTGACATAAGTCAGAGTTATATAATTGTATTTAAAAACACTAAGTGAAAAGCCTGGAGAGAATCTCATATGTGACTCCTAAATAAAACTTATATAACCCCACAGATGTGTCAAAATGGTCCCCAGTACAAAATATAGGTTGCTACAGATGCTCTTTTCCAAAGGCAGATATAATGCATTGTGTTGTGTTTGGTCATGCCCCAAAATCAGAGTTTTTTGGAAAAAAGTAAATTTTTGGCTGAACAAATTCTTAGACATAGAAATAGTGTTAAAAGCCAGAGATATTATATTCTTATACCCAGATAGGATGAACGGCATTAATAATGACTTAATAAACACTGGGATTATATTAGGTAGGAACAATATCCTATGAACATGGAAAGCCAGTGGTAATTTAAGTATATAAGAATTCACAAATATAATTATAATACAAATAAATATAGAACAATATGACCCAGCTCTGGTTCAAGAGAAGAGGGTACAAAGTTTTTTTTGCCAAATGGAGGAGGGTAATTCTATCCCAGAAAGTACTCAGAAACAATTAGTGGCAACCTTCCATAAATCAGATTATTTCTGTATGGCTATCTTAACTGGTAATTTCCCGAGTTTCTGGATGGGATAGGTGGAGGGAGGGGGGGTAGAGGGTCAAGTTTTTTTTTTTTTTTTTTTTCCTCCTTTCTCTTTGCTTTCTGATGACTCTGTCTTGTGTTAATGCAGATATTGGAAATAAGACGAAAACAAGACATATATGAGAGAAAAGAATATTTATTTTATTTGTTGTTTTTTTTTGCTATGTAAATACTGTACTGTGTGCAAGAACTTAAAATAGGTGTTATGCTATAATAATGCAATATGTATAATAAGTCTTTCCCATATTTACTTATTTTGACTGTATGTTAATAATAATACAAAAAATAGATATATAAAAAATTGCCTTTGCTTTGCTTTTGTATCCTGTTCCTTGTTTGTGAAGGGCGACGATCTCTTCTCTTAACTTGTTGGACCATTCTTTTGACTTAGCTGTATTTATAACAAGCATTGAAACGTGACACTCAACAAACCCCTAGCCAGGTTAGGTATTTCATGTGTTCAAGCTCAAGAACACCTGGTGCAACTAATGAAGCCCTTGATTAGTTGCATCAGGTGTGCTTGAGACAACACCTGTTTTGCATATTTGTGCTGTTGTGGGGGATTCTATTCATGGGGGTTGAATAATTTTGAGACTGCACAATTAATTAAAAGTTGCATTTTCAGTTGAATTTGTGGAAACCACTTGAAGCATTCGTTGTGTTGAGCCTTTTTAATTGCTTTTGTTCAATTTGTTCATTGCAAACAGTGGAAAGTCTGTACATTTTGACAATAAACCTGATTTGCAATGGGGGTTGAATAATTTTGATTACACCTGTATAAGCTCAACACAGGCATTTTAAAAACATGTTTATTAAACAGGTTTTCTAGATGTTGTGGTTGTGATTTTTATTTTCTTGTTTTTTTTAGTTGTTCTTGCTTGCTGTGTAAGATATTCTGTATTTTGACAAAATATGCAATTAAATATGTAAATGACAGGAAATCTCACTAGCAAAGGACGATAAAAAAGAAATTAAAATAATTAATCTAGAGCCTAATTTCATAAATTACTCTAGTATGTTCAGTCTGTTTTGCCCATGCACAAAATCATTGTTCCATCCAAAAATTCTTGGTATGTTTAATAACATGTCAAAAAGGTCAGTTAGGGATTTTATCAAATTCCTTCAGCTTTTGATAAGTGAAAAATTAACCTGTAAATGGCCTCATAATTATTGTGATTTTGCATTACAAATGCTTTGAACAGGATGGTTCCATGTTAAGTAAGAGGCATTTAGCAGTGATCCAATAATGGGTTTTTGGTGCTGAAAAACAATGGAAAATGTGTCATTGTGATTGCAATGAAATATGCTCATCGGCAGCCATTATTCTGCTGATTATTATCAAACGATTGTGATTTTCCCCATCATTTGGATCGAAGAGCAGCACAAGTGGCCAAGAGTGGAAGTGGGTAGAAAGGGCATCCAGGCACCAGAGCTATGGCACAAGGTGCCAAATTGGAAAAGCCATTTAAAAAGATAAACATTGAATGAGGTATTCAACACACCAACATCCCTCCGTAGGCCCTGTAATTAGAAATGAAATACACAGCTGAGGATACCTCAAGTATAGGAATAGCTGTTTGAAAACATGAACATTTAAAATGAAAAAAAAATCGACCAGACCACCACCACTCTTTAATTATACATGTAATACGCAACTTGACTTTTGTGAGTAACTCCAGATAATAACAGAGGGTTGTGTCTTATGGGCTTGATGCCCTGACATCTGGGGCAGGAATGGCACACATGTTACTGGATGCTCTGGCTGTTGTGGGCAGGTCAGTTGTAGGGCTATCACAAGGCCAGGTGCATCCACTGAAAACAACAGAGACTAGAGAACCATGTGTAATGCCAACTATTTTTATGTAATATTAAAATTGATTAATAGCCTGATAAAATGTTATCGGTCCAGATTTGTATTTATTCCCTGTGACCCCTCACCTTGAATACATATAACTAATTTTACCAATATTTCACTAATGCAGTCATCTACAGGGCCAGTCTATATTACCAAAGGGATAAATATTATCTGTCAATCAGGTCTAGCTCCCATTATGGTCTAAAACACCAATATACCCCATTTAGAGATGAGCTATCCCTATCCAAAATGGCTTGGGGAGGTTGGAATATGATCCAACTTCACTTTGGCACTTAGGTATAATTTGGGTGTGGTGGGCACCCTGAAATAATTCTATTAAGAATACTACCAGGAGCAATACATCTCTTTAACGGTAATGAAACTCAAGTTATTGAATGACCAGTTAAATATGTTTTATATGTTAGTATTTTTGTTGTAATTTGGGTCAATAATGTACTTCTACTGCCATAGCCCACGCTTTTGATGAGTCTTTGGGTTACTCCCATTTATAGGAAACTCATACTCAGAACCCCCTAATGGTTAGCTTTCCTTCATCCACCTATTTCAAATATTTAGTTATTGAAAGGATCTATTATTCTTGGTAGCCGTACACACCTAATCATTACGATGCCCTTTAATGAGCAATACATTTCCATACTACTCTCGGGTCCTATATATCACCTACTAGGTCCATATTTACAATCTAGATAACCTACAGCTGAATTTGCGCTCTATACTCCATTCCCAGAATTAGTAACCCCCTAACAACTAGAGTTCCATATCTCTTCTCCACGTTACTTTGTGATGCTCAAATTATAGCTCCTTTTGTTTATGACAATAGTTTAGCAAGTTCTTAGCGGCTATTCAAAACTTTACTGACCCCCTCAGGGACTTATATTGAGGAAAAAACAAAGTTTTGTTTATGTATATTTTATTACTGTGTTAATGTTATATTTGTACATACTCATTGTGACCTAGATCGCTAGTTATTCATGTATTTATCCACTGTACCATGCCAAAATCTATGCCTCTGGCTTCTCCCAGGCAACAACTCGCATCACTCTTCCCTGCTGATTTTCAATATATCAGGGGATATCCCCTTCAGCCCTATACTCACACATTACATCAGTTCTATATGAATGTCCCTCATGGTTGTAATAGCAGAGCTAGTTATAATACATGTGTACTGTGAGATGTTATGCTGTCAAATACCCACGACGTTGTAACATTTCATATATCCTTCTGAGGACACTTTAATAGGGACAGTATTACTTTATGATGAGGGCTGACAGTCTGAAATATATATTCACTTTAGTTATAAGCTAACTTGTTTATATGTTATCCTACCAAACTGTATTAGATAACACTATACCCCCCCCCCCGAACCCCCGGACACGCCCCCTCTTTCCCCCTTGTTTCTTTTAACCAGAGCGGCTTTGGCCCGCTGGATCCCCCCCCATATAAAACCAGGACACCAAGCCCCATCTTACCACAATGCACTCTGAATAGATAACCTATAATATGGTTTACGCAGTAAGACGGGGACCATTCTTAATTGTATTAAGTAACAGGTTTTAAAAAAAGAGTTTTTTGTAACATATGTCCCGGTTAGTTACCTTTATCATTCGCAAGTCTTTTCTTTTTACTTTTAACCATATATATCATATATCTTATATTGCACACCCCAGACACACTTTTATAATCTCAGCCAGCACCTATATTCTTATTGCTAGAATTGCTGTTTTGCTACTCTATACAGTCCAAGCTCCCATTCGCAAGTACTTAGTATAGTTGTAGGTTTGTCATGGCAATTTTGACTTCTTTGCTAGCACCTAATTGATTTAGACTCAGCCTATTTCCTATGTTAGAATGGTAAAGCTGATTATGCCAAAATTGTTTTGTATCTGGACATATGTATTGTTACTATGTTATTGTACATCACCTCGATAAAAAATTTATATAAAAAAAAAATAAAAAAAAAAAAATTGATTAATAGCCACAAGTTTTTGAGTGTGTAAATTGACAAAATTGTCAATATGTTGAGGAAATAAGCACATACAGTATTCAGCTATGTAGTTGTCAGTAAGTAGGCTAGATACACAAAGTTAGCCAAATAAGGCCTAGTGGTGCACTAAATTATTTTTGTTAATTTTCTAAAAATGCCCCAAATGACTTCAAAATAGAGGGCATTATAGTTTTTTATTTAAAAAAATGCAGCACTAGGCAGTTTTGGGGCTTTAAAGTTGGCTGGTGAGGGATGTTAGGAAAAAAATGGCACTGAAAAGTAGAATTTTGTTTTCGGCCGAATTATGGCCGATTCAGAGATTCTGATGAAGCTGAATTTCCGAATCGGCACCATAATGAAAATTCCAAAAACTAATAAATCAGTTTCCAAATTTTCGGATCCATTCTTTGTTCATATTCAGAATTTTTCATTGTTCTAATCTAAACCGCAGTTCCCAAGCATCGCCGACACTAACTAAAACACTAAATAAAGCTATTAACCCCTAAACCGCCGTTTGCCGACATCACTGACACTAAATAAACCTATTGACCTCTAAACCACAGTTCCCAAACATCGCCGACACTAACTAAAACACTAAATAAAGCTATTAACCCTTAAACCGCCATTTCTCGACATTGCCGTCACTAATTAAACCTATTAACCTCTAAACCGCAGTTCATAAACATCGCCAACACTAACTAAACCTATTACCTCTAAAATGCTGCCCCCTCACTTTGCCAACACTAACTAAACCTATTAACCTCTAAATCACCGCCCCCTACATCCCCAACACTAAATAAACCAATTAACCCGTAAATCGCCCCCCCCACATCACTGATACTAAATAAACCTATTAACCTATAAACCACCACACAGCCCCATCGCCAACACTAAATAAAGCTATTAACCCTTAAACCGCCACCCCTTCACATCGGGCGTGGCGTGGCGTGGCGGGGCCAGGCATGGTCAGTGCGAGAGAGATAGAAAGAGAGGGGGAGAGACAAAAAGAGATGGGAAAGTGCTAAAGAGAGGGGAAGAGAGAACAAAAGAGAGGGGGAAGAGCAAAAGAGAGGGGAAAGAGCAAAACAGAGGGAAGAGAGAGAAAAAGAGAGGGGAGAGAGAAAATAAGAGGGGAAAAGAGAGAGCAAAAGAGAGGGGGGAGAGAGGGAGCAAAATAAGAGAGGGGGAGAGAGGGGGAGAGAGGGGGAGAGAGGGGGAGATGGGGAGAAAGAGAGGGGGGAGATAGAGGGGGAGAGAGGGGGCAGAGAGGGGGGGGGGAGAGGGGAGGAGAGAGAGCAAAAGAGAGGGGGAGAGAGCAAAAGAGAGGGGGAGAGAGAGAGCAAAATAGAGAGATGGAGAGAAAGAGTAAAAGAGAGGGATGGAGAGAGCGAGCAAAAGAGAGGGGGGAGAGAGCAAAAGAGAGGGGGAGAGAGCAAAAGAGAGGGGGAGAGAGAGAGCAAAAGAGAGGGGGAGAGAGAGGAAAAGAGAGGGATGGAGAGAAAGAGTAAAAGAGAGGGATGGAGAGAGAGCGCAAAAGAGAGGGGAAAGAGACAGAGCAAAAGAGCACAAAAGAGAGGGGGAGAGAGAGCGCAAAAGAGAGGGGGGAGAGAGAGAGCGCAAAAGAGAGGTGGGAGAGAGAGCGCAAAAGAGAGGGGGGAGAGAGAGAGAGCAAAAGAGAGGGGGAGAGAGAGAGCGCAAAAGAGAGGGGGGAGAGAGAGCGCAAAAGAGAGGGGGGAGAAAGAGCAAAAGAGTGGGGGGAGAGAGAGAGCACAAAAGAGGGGGGAGAGAGAGCAAAAGAGAGGGGGGAGAGAAAGCAAAAGAGAGGGTGGAGAGAGGGAGCAAAAGAGAGGGGAAAGAGCAAAAGAAACGGTAGAGAGAGCAAAAGAGAGGGGGGGAGAGAGAGAGCAAAAGAGAGGGGGGAGGGAGAGGAAAAGAGAGGTGGAGGGAGAGAGAGCGTAAAAGAGAGGGGGAGAGAGCACAAAAGAGAGGGGGAAGAGAGACAGCAAAAGAGAGGGGGAGAGAGAGAGCAACAGAGAGGGAGAGGGAGAGAAAACAAGGGGTGGGATAGCTGTACTGCAAAAAATGGCCCATGTAAATGGACTTTAGGACTAGTCTATAATAAACTACCAATGGCCCTTAAAAGGGCCTTTTGTAGGGCATTGCCTTAAAGTTAACAGCTCTTTTGCAAAAAAAAAAAATAAAACAAGTTTTTCAATTTAATGGGCTGCAAAAGAGCTGAATGCCCTTTTAAGGGCAATGCCCATATAAATGCTCTTTTCTGGGCAATGGGTAGATTATTTTTTTTTAAGTTAGGTTTTTTTTTTCTGGGTTTGGGGCAGTGGGGGTTTGTAATGTTAGGGGGTGTTTGTTTTAGTTTTTTTGCGAAAGAGCTGTTAACTTTAAGGCAATCCCCTACAAAAGGCCCTTTGAAGGGCCATTCGTAGTTTTATAGATTAGGGTTTTTTATTTTTGGGTGTTTTTTTTTTTTAAACGGGGTATTAAAATAGGAATAATTTTTATTATTTTGGATAATTTCATTTGTTATTTTTTGCAATGGTAGTTTTTTTATTGTTTGTAATTTTAGTTTTTATTATTTTTTGTAATTGTAGTTTTAATTTTTTTTGTAATGTTAGGTTTTTATTTTAAGTAATGTTAGGTTTTTTAAGTTTAAGCTTAGGTTTTATTTTTATTTCACAGGTAAGTTTGTATTTATTTTTAAATAAGTAGTTAGTTAATAATTGTAACTTTACCGTAGGTGTATTTTAATTATGTTAAAGCAAGGGGGTGTTAGGTTTAGGGGTTAATATAGTAAAATGTAGGCAGTTGCAATGTGGGGGGCGTCAGTTAAGAGGTTAATAGATTTAGTTAGTGTCAGCAATGTGGGGGGGCGGCGGTTTAGGGGTTAATAGGTTTAGTTAGTGTTGGCGATGTGAGGGGGCGGCGGTTTAGGGATAAATAGCTTTATTTAGTGTCGGCGATGTCGGGGAACGGCGGTTTTGAGGTAAATAGGTTTAGTTATTGTTGGCAATGTGGGGGACGGCGGTTTAGGGCTTAATTGCTTTATTTAGTGTCGGTGATGTTATGGAACGGTGGTTTAGAGGTTAATAGGTTTAGTTAGTGTTGGCAATGTGGGGGGCAGCGGTATAGGAGTTAATAGGTTTAGTTAGTGTTGGAGATGTGGGGCGACAGCGGTTTAGGGGTTATTAGCTTTATTTAGTGTCGGCAATTTCAGGGAACAGTGTTTTTTAGATACTTTTGTTTCTGAAATTTTCCTTATTTTAACATGTCTACTGAAAAGTGTC
Organism: Bombina bombina; assembly: GCF_027579735.1. NCBI lineage: Eukaryota > Metazoa > Chordata > Amphibia > Anura > Bombinatoridae > Bombina > Bombina bombina. The sequence goes on along the minus strand of NC_069503.1, from coordinate 890,424,272 downwards.
TTTACATTGCAGTCTATAGGAACTGTGTGTTGCCAGTAAATATATATGCAGGATAAGTTATATTCTTATAAGCTTTCATGCTATATATAAGCGGTCTTGTGAGTATATGCAAGTTGTGCTCTTACAAACTACATGAGCACATCTAAGCTGTATTTGTTATTATATGAGCATATTCAAACTGTGTCCTTGCACATTTGTTATCTAATCAATACTAGTGGAAGTTAGTTTTTACTGCATAAACTTATAATTTTGCAAGTTATATTCTATAGCTCTGCACTGATAAACGTTTATACAACATTAATTATATAAACTTACATTTTTGTGTATTCAGTTTGGTAGGTTTGCTCTTTGCTCTGTGTCTGAGCACTAATTAATATAATTCAGGTGCTGCAATTACCTGTTTGAGGAAGCCATGATAACGGCGAAATGCGCATCAGGCGTGTTTAGGGGGCAATTTCCACATCTATAGCCATACTTTAATTCTGTTCTTTGGGCTTATATTTTGCCTTACTTGCACTTACACAGACCGGTGCTTACTTTTGCTCTAGACTGCAGTATTATGGTTAATTTTGTTGGCGGGGTCAATCCCCTTTGTAGATAACTACTTTTGCAGATCTGAGCGATTGTGAGTTTGCACTGAAGCTGTGTGAGGTGCAGGACTATAGATTGTGTACAATTTGGAAGTGTTCTTGTGGATATTTGTCCCCTATATATTTTCTTAATCTAAGTTTTAAAGCACACACCATACATTCACTTGTATATATTAACTTATTAGAATAAAAGTTATGTTTTATTAAATCCCTGTTTCAGGTGACCCTCTATGCCATCCATACATATTTATTGGTACTTGCAAGAGTGCTAGTATACTGTCATTTTTTCTTTTCTTTACCTTTAGTTAATCCAGACAGTTAGCACCCCCTATTTCTAATTGTCATCAGTTAAATTTAATTGTGTTAAACCAGATAATCTGACTTACAGATCATTAGGAAATTTTATATATACACAAATAATTGCATTAGGGGCTTCTCAGATTTGGTGATTTTCCCATTTCTACTCCTTACACACTTTTACTAAAAAACCTATAAAATTAACCCCTAACAGTAGAACTCCCCACCCAACCACCCCAAAATAAAATAGACCTAACTATGAAAAAACCTAAGCTACCCATTGCCCCTAAATGGGCATTTGTATGGGCATTGCCCTTAAAGGGACACTGTACACAAAAAATTTCTTTTGTAATTCAGAAAGAGCATGCAGTTTTAAGTAACTTTCTAATTTACTCCTATTATCAATTTTTCTTCGTTCTTTTGCTATCATTATTTGAAAAAGAAGGCATCTAAGCTTTTTTTCAGTTTCAGTACTCTGGACAGCACTTTTTTATTGGTGGATGAATTTATCCACCAATCAGCAAGGACAACCCAGGTTGTTCACCAAAAATGGGCCGGCATCTAAACTTACATTCTTGCATTTCAAATAAAGATACCAAGAGAAAGAAGAAAATTTGATAATAGGAGTAAATTAGAAAGTTGCTCAAAATTTCATGCTCAATCTGAATCAAGAAAGAAAATTTTTGGGTACAGTGTCCCTTTAAGAGGGCAATTTGCTCTTTAGTGCCAATTAAAAAGAAATCCCTAATCTAAAAAAATAATCCACACCCAAAAAAACAAAAAAACCTAACAGTAACCCCGACATAGGTACTCACCATTTCTGAAGTCCAGCAGTGAAGGTCTTCTTCCAGGCGGCTCCATCTTCATCCATCGCGGGACCATCTTATTTCTTCTTGTCGGAGGTGCGGATGCGCTGATCCAGAGTACTGGTCATCCTCAGCAGCGGCGGTCTTCAGCGATGTAGATGTCCTTTTCATGCGATTTTCCACCGCACACTGAAGATTGAATGCAAGATAACTCTTTTATATTGGGGTACCTTGCATTCCTATTTGCTAAAATTTTCAAATTAGCCAATAGGATTTCAATAGCTCTTATTAGATTTTTTATTTTAATGTAATGTTAGAATTTTTTATTTTAATTTTGTTAGGATTTTTTTAATTTTGGTAAAAATTTTTTTTTTTTTAAATTTTATGTAGTTGGGGTTAACTTAGGGGTTAGAGGGCTTAGTGATTAGATTAATGCTTTGCATTGTGGGGGGATGGTGGTTTAGGGGTTAATAGGTAAATTAGGTAGATTGCGTTGTGGGGGGTTGGCGGATTAGGGGTTAATATATTTATAAGGTAGTTTGCGATGTGGGGGGATAGCGGTTTAGGGGTTAATAGTGTTAATAGGTACTTTGCATTGTGGGGGATGGCGGATTAGGGGTTAATACATTTATTAGGTACTGTGCATTGTGGGGGTTGGCGGATTGGGGGTTAATCATTTTATTAGGTATGTTGCATTGTGGGGGGATGGTGGTTTAGAGGTTAATACATTTATTATTAGTTGCGATGTGGGGGGATGGCGGATATATGGGCGGATTTGACGTGTCAGGTTCATTTTTGGGAGGTGGGTTAGATTTTTATGTGCGATTAAACATTTTTTTTTTTTTTTTTTACTTAGTCGCCGGAAGATCATATACTGCCGTAAGTCACTGGTGACTCCAGAAATATCTCTTTCCGCACATTTATGTATCTCGCCTTACGGCAGTATCTGATCTGCCGGCGAAGTATATGTGATTAACCCAATGTGCGAGGGGAACTTACTCGCAGCATAGGTTTCAGCAGTTGCGCTGAAACATACGCCGTATATGTAATCTCGAATATTCCTTATTTTAACATGTCTACTGAAAAGTGTCTTTACATTGCGGCCTATAGGAACTGTGTGTTGTCAGTAAATATATATGTAGGATAAGTTATATTCTTATAAGCTTTCATACTATATGTAAGCGGTCTTGTGAGTATATGCAAGTTGTGCTCTTACAAGTTATCAAACTACATGAGCACATCTAAGCTGTATTTGTGTAAGTCGTCTTATTATATGAGCATATTCAAACTGTGTCCTTACACATTTGTTAGCTAATCAATACTAGTGGAAGTTAGTTTTTACTGCATAAACTTATAATTTTGCAAGTTATATTCTATAGCTCTGCACTGATAAATGTTTATACAACATTAATTATATAAACTTAAATTTTTGTGTATTCAGTTTGGTAGGTTTGCTCTTTGCTCTGTGTCTGAGCACTAATTAAGATAATTCAGGTGCTGCAATTACCTGTTTGGAGTTGCAAAACCATACCCTAAACATATTGTGCTCAATTACAAATGCAGCGTTGCTCGCAAAAGTCGGTGTAAGCTGTATTTAGACGGATGTCGCGATCACATATATACGGCACCGCATACAAATGTGGTACATATATTTCACCCGTCGGCCGCTATTTTTAATCCCATAAACTAACATAGAACCGGCATTGAAAGTCGGTATCCCATATTTAGCGCAAGAGATATTTTACTCCATTTTCACCTTGCAACACATAGGCAGGCGCAGCAAGCCTTACGCTGAGTATATGAGCACGATAACTCCCTGGAAGTTTTAACAAACACATAATGGGGCCTAGTTATCAAGCCGTCAACCTCAAATATGCTGGAATTCTGCATCGTATTTGTGGCGAGGCTGATACGCCTTAGTTATCAAAGGCTCGAGACCGGCAAAAGTAGAATTTTGTGACGTAAGCATCGATCCGCCGGACTCAGTCCGACACAGATCGATTCTTACGTCACTCCAGATGTTCCGCACACAAGTGCGGCACATTCTCACTACTTTTGCTAGTTATCAAAAAACTAGCAGGTACGCTCGGCACTTTTACGGCCCAGCGTACCTGGTTTTCAATCCGCCACCCCTGGAGGCGGCGGATCCCATAGGAATCAATGGGAGTCTGACCATAGCGAAAGTACAAGTTCGCTGCTGACAGACATCCCATTGATTTCTATGGGAGCTGTCTACACCTAACACGTACCCCGAGTCTAAACACCACTAATCTGTCCCCCCCTACACCGCCGCAACTAAATAAAGTTATTACCCCCTAAACCGCCGCTCCCGGAGCCCACCGCAAGCTACTCTATACATATTAACCCCTAAACTGCCGCTCCCGGAGCCCACCGCAACTATAATAAATGTATTAACCCCTAAACCGCCGCTCCCTGAACCCGCCGCAACCTATATTAAATGTATTAACCCCTAATCTGCCCCCCCTACACAGTCGCCATTTATAATAAATTTATTAACCCCTATCCTGCCCCCCTACACCGTCGCCACCTATAATAAATTTATTAACCCCTATCCTGCCCCCCACTACGCCGCCGCCACTGTAATAAAATTATTAACCCCTAAACCTAAGTCTAACCCTAACCCTAACGCCCCCTAACTTAAATATTAATTAAATAAATCTAAATAAATTAACTCTTATTAACTAAATGAATCCTATTTAAAACTAAATACTTACCTTTAAAATAAATCCTAATATAGCTACAATATAAATAATAATTATATTCTAGCTATCTTAGGATTTATTTTTATTTTACAGGTACCTTTCAATTTATTTTAACTAGGTACAATAGCTATTAAATAGTTATTAACTATTTAATAGCTTACCTAGCTAAAATAAAGAGAAATGTACCTGTTAAATAAATCCTAACCTAAGTTACAATTACACCTAACACTACACTATACTTTAATAAATTATTCCTATTTAAAAATAAATACTTACCTGTAAAATAAACCCGAAGATAGCTACAATGTAATTAATAATTATATTGTAGCTATCTTAGGATTTATATTTATTTTACAGGTAACTTTGTATTTATTTTAGCTAGTTAGAATAGTTATTAAATAGTTATTAACTATTTAATAACTACCTAGCTAAAAGAAATACAAAATTACCTGTAAAATAAATCCTAACTTAAGTTACAATTAAACCTAATACTACACTATCATTAAATTAATTAAATAAACTACCTACAAATAACTACAATTAAATACAATTACATAAACTAACTAAAGTACAAAAAATAAAAAAAGCTAAGTTACAAAAAATAAAAAAATAAGTTACAAACATGTTAAAAATATTACAACAATTTTAAGCTACTTACACCTAATCTAAGCCCCCTAATAAAATAACAAACCCCCCCAAAATAAAAAAATGCCCTACCCTATTCTAAATTAAATAAATTTCAAAGCTCTTTTACCTTACCAGCCCTTAAAAGGGCCATTTGTGGGGGCATGCCCCAAACCCAAACCCCCCTTACAAAAACCTAACACTAATCCCCTGAAGATCATCCTACCTTTAGTTGTCTTCACTCAGCCGAGCCACCGATGGAACTGAAGAGGACATCCGGAGCGGAAGAAGTTAATCCTCCAAGCGGCGCTGAAGAAATCTTCCATCCGATGAAGTCATCATCCAGGCGGCGCTGAAGAAAAGTCTTCGATCCGGCCGATGTCATCTTCAAAGAGGCGCTGAAGAGGTCTTCTATCCGGGCGAAGTCATCTTCCAAGCCGGGTCTTGAATCTTCCTTCCGCCGACGCGGAACCACCTTCTTCACCGACGGACTACGACGAATGACGGCTCCTTTAAGGGACGTCATCCAAGATGGCGTCCCCTCAATTCCGATTGGCTGATAGGATTCTATCAGCCAATCGGAATTAAGGTAGGAAAATTCTGATTGGCTGATGGAATCAGCCAATCAGATTCAAGTTCAATCCGATTGGCTGATCCAATCAGCCAATCAGATTGAGCTCGCATTCTATTGGCTGATCGGAACAGCCAATAGAATGCGAGCTCAATCTGATTGGCTGATTCCATCAGCCAATCAGATTTTTCCTACCTTAATTCCGATTGGCTGATAGAATCCTATCAGCCAATCGGAATTGAGGGGACGCCATCTTGGATGACGTCCCTTAAAGGAGCCGTCATTCGTCATAGTCCATCGGTGAAGAAGGTGGTTCCGTGTCGGCGGAAGGAAGATTCAAGACCCAGCTTGGAAGATGACTTCGCCCGGATAGAAGACCTCTTCAGCGCCTCTTTGAAGATGACATCGGCCGGATCGAAGACTTTTCTTCAGCGCCGCCTGGATGATGACTTCATCGGATGGAAGATTTCTTCAGTGCCGCTTGGAGGATTAACTTCTTCCGCTCCGGATGTCCACTTCGGTTCCATCGGTGGCTCGGCTGAGTGAAGACAACTAAAGGTAGGATGATCTTCAGGGGATTAGTGTTAGGTTTTTGTAAGGGGGGTTTGGGTTAGATTAGGGGTATGTGGGTGGTGGGTTTTAATGTTGGGGGGGGTTGTATTTTTCTTTTACAGGCAAAAGAGCTGTTTTCTTTGGGACATGCCCCCACAAATGGCCCTTTTAAGGGCTGGTAAGGTAAAAGAGCTTTGAAATTTATTTAATTTAGAATAGGGTAGGGCATTTTTTTATTTTGGGGGGGTTTGTTATTTTATTAGGGGGCTTAGATTAGGTGTAAGTAGCTTAAAATTGTTGTAATATTTTTAACATGTTTGTAACTTATTTTTTTATTTTTTGTAACTTAGCTTTTTTTATTTTTTGTACTTTAGTTAGTTTATGTAATTGTATTTAATTGTAGTTATTTGTAGGTAGTTTATTTAATTAATTTAATGATAGTGTAGTATTAGGTTTAATTGTAACTTAGGTTAGGATTTATTTTACAGGTAATTTTGTATTTCTTTTAGCTAGGTAGTTATTAAATAGTTAATAACTATTTAATAACTATTCTAACTAGCTAAAATAAATACAAAGTTACCTGTAAAATAAATATAAATCCTAAGATAGCTACAATATAATTATTAATTATATTGTAGCTATCTTAGGGTTTATTTTACAGGTAAGTATTTATTTTTAAATAGGAATAATTTATTAAAGTATAGTGTAGTGTTAGGTGTAATTGTAACTTAGGTTAGGATTTATTTAAAAGGTACATTTCTCTTTATTTTAGCTAGGTAAGCTATTAAATAGTTAATAACTATTTAATAGCTATTGTACCTGGTTAAAATAAATTGAAAGGTACCTGTAAAATAAAAATAAATCCTAAGATAGCTAGAATATAATTATTATTTATATTGTAGCTATATTAGGGTTTATTTTAAAGGTAAGTATTTAGTTTTAAATAGGATTCATTTAGTTAATAAGAGTTAATTTATTTAGATTTATTTAATTAATATTTAAGTTAGGGGGGCGTTAGGGTTAGGGTTAGACTTAGGTTTAGGGGTTAATAATTTTATTACAGTGGCGGCGGTGTAGTGGGGGGCAGATTAGGGGTTAATAAATTTATTATAGGTGGCGACGGTGTAGGGGGGGGGCAGAATAGGGGTTAATAGGTTTAATATAGGTTGCGGCGGGTTCAGGGATCGGCGGTTTAGGGGTTAAACTATTTATTTAGTTGCGGAGAGGTGCGGGATCAGCAGGATAGGGGTTAATAATTTTATAATAGAGGGCGACGGTGTAGGGGGGGCAGGATAGGGGTTACTAGGTATACTGTAGGTGGCAGCGGTGTCCGGGAGCGGCGGTTTAGGGGTTAATACATTTATAAGAGTTGCGGCAGGGTCTAGGAGCGGCGGTATAGGGGTTAATACATTTATAAGAGTTGCGGCAGGGTCTAGGAGCGGCGGTTTAGGGGTTAGTAACTTTATTGAGTTGCGGGAGGCAACCGGTATAGGGGGTAGAACAGTGTAGTTTAGTGTGAGTGCTTAGTGACAGGCTAGCAATAAAGCTGGGAAAAAGCCGAAGGACAGCGAGATCGAATGAGTGATAACTCTCACAGTCCGCTGCTCATCGCCCCGCGGCTTTTTGACAGCTTTATTTGATAACTTAGGCGTATTTTTTCAGGTCCGCGGCGGCGATGTGAGGCGAGCTTAGGCGGGCGTATTGGGCCGGCGAAGCCAGAAAAGTAGACGGCTTGATAACTACCCCCCAATGCATGCACAATATCTACCTGTCAACCACCATCTCCCACCGCAATAACTAAATAAAATGTATGAACCCCTAATCCGCCACCCACCCAAAATGCAAAGTATCTAATTATCCCCTAATGCGCCACCCACCCAAAATGCAAAGTATATAATTACACCCCTAAACCACCAACCTCCCACAATGCAATCTACCTATTAAAACTATTAACCCCTATACCGCCATCCCCCAACTAAATCAATAAACCCCCTAACCTAACACCCTAAGTTAACCCCAATTAGATAAAATAAAAAAGACTTTTACTAATAAATTAATTAAAAAATACCAAAATAAAAAAATCCTAACAAAATTAAAATAAAAAAATCCTAAAATTACATAAAAAAGCTAAGATTAAATTAAAATAAAAAAATCTATTACAAAAAATGAAAACCGCTAAAATTACAGAAAAAAATAAACGAAATTATCCAAAATAAAAAAATTAAACCTAATCGTATACCCTTATAAAAACAAGAAAGCCACGCCAAAATAAAAACACCCCCTAATCTAAGAATAAACTTCCAATAGCCCTTAAACAGGCCTTTTGTAGGGCATTGCCCTGAAGCAATCAGCTCTTTTACAAAAAAAACCTATAAAATTAACCCCTAACAGTAGAACTCCCCACCCACCCAACCACCCCAAAATATAAAAGACCTAACTATGAAAAAACCTAAGCTACCCATTGCCCCTAAATGGGCATTTGTATGGGCATTGCCCTTAAAAGGGCAATCTGCTCTTTAGTGCCCATTAAAAAGAAATCCCTAATCTAAAAAAAATAATCCACACCCAAAAAAACAAAAAACCTAACAATATCCCCGACATAGGTACTCACCATTTCTGAAGTCCAGCAGTAAAGGTCTTCTTCCAGGCGGCTCCATCTTCATCCATCGCGGGACCATCTTATTTCTTCTTGCAGGAGGTGCGTATTGGCTGATCCAGAGTACTGGTCATCCTCAGCAGTGGAGGTCTTCAGCGATGTAGATGTCCTTTTCATGCGATCATCCGCCGCACACTGAAGATTGAATGTAAGATACCTCTTTTATATTGGGGTACCTTGCATTCCTATTGGCTGAAATTTTCAAATTAGCCAATAGGTTGAAAGCTATTGAAATCCTATTGGATGTTCAAATCAGCCAATAGGATTTCAATAGCTCTTATTAGATTTTTTATTTTAATGTAATGTTAGAATTTTTTATTTTAATTTTGTTAGGATTTTTTTAATTTTGGTAAAAATTTTTTTTTTTTTTTAAATTTTATGTAGTTGGGGTTAATTTAGGGGTTAGGGGGCTTAGTGATTAGATTAATACTTTGCATTGTGGGGGGATGGTGGTTTAGGGGTTAATAGGTAAATTAGGTAGATTGCGTTGTGGGGGGTTGGCGGATTAGGGGTTAATATATTTATTAGGTAGTTTGCGATGTGGGGGGATGGCGGTTTAGGGGTTAATAGTGTTAATAGGTACTTTGAGTTGTGGGGGAGGGCGGATTAGGGGTTAATACTTTTATTAGGTACTGTGCATTGTGGGGGTTGTCGGATTGGGGGTTAATCACTTTATTAGGTATTTTGCATTGTGGGGGGATGGTGGTTTAGAGGTTAATACATTTATTATTAGTTGCGATGTGGGGGGATGGCGGATGTATGGGCGGATTTGACGTGTCGGGTTCATTTTTGGGAGGTGGGTTAGATTTTTATGTGCGATTAAACTTTTTTTTTTTTTTACTTAGGCGCCGGCAGATCATATACTGCCGTAAGTCACTGGCGAATCCAGAAATGTCTCTTTCCGCACATTTATGTACCTCGCCTTACGGCAGTATCTGATCTGCCAGCGAAGTATATGTGATTCACCCAATGTGCGAGGGGAACTTACTGGCAGCATAGGTTTCAGCAGTTGTGCTGAAACATACGCCGTATATGTAATCTCGAATATTCCTTATTTTAACATGTCTACTGAAAAGTGTCTTTACATTGCGGTCTATAGGAACTGTGTGTTGTCAGTAATAGGATAAGTTATATTCTTATAAGCTTTCATACTATATGTAAGCGGTCTTGTGAGTATATGCAAGTTGTGCTCTTACAAGTTATCAAACTACATGAGCACATCTAAGCTGTATTTGTGTAAGTCGTCTTATTATATGAGCATATTCAAACTGTGTCCTTGCACATTTGTTATCTAATCAATACTAGTGGAAGTAAGTTTTTACTGCATAATCTTATAATTTTGCAAGTTATATTCTATAGCTCTGCACTGATAAACGTTTATACAACATTAATTATATAAACTAACATTTTGTGTATTCAGTTTGGTAGGTTTGCTCTTTGCTCTGTTTCTGAGCACTTATTAAGATAATTCAGGTGCTGCAATTACCTGTTTGGAGTTGCAAAACCATACCCTAAACATATTGGGCTCGATTACAAATGCAGCGTTGCTTGCAAGAGTCGGTGTCAGCTGTATTTAGACGGATGTCGCGATCACATATATACGGCGCCGCATACAAATGTGGTACGATATTTCACCCGTCGGCCGCTTTTTTTAATCCCATAAACTAACATAGAACTGGCATTGAAAGTCGGTATCCCATATTTAGCGCAACAGACATTTTACTCCATTTTCACCTTGCAACACATAGGCAGGCGCAGCAAGCCTTGCGCTGAGTTTATGAGCACGATAACTCCCTGGAAGTTTTAACAAACACATAATGCATGCAAAATATCTACCTGTCAACCGCCATCTCCCACCGCAATAACTAAATAAAATGTATGAACCCCTAATACGCCACCCACCCAAAATGCAAAGTATCTAATTATCCCCTAATGCGCCACCCACCCAAAATGCAAAGTATCTAATTGCACCCCTAAACCACCAACCTCCCACAATGCAATCTACCTATTAACACTATTAACCCCAATACCACCATCCCCCCACTAAATCAATAAACCCCCTAACCTAACACCCTAAGTTAACCCCAATTAGATAAAATAAAAAAGACTTTTACTAATAAATTAATTAAAAAATACCAAAATAAAAAAATTCTAACTTAAAATTAAAATAAAAAATCCTAAAATTACATAAAAAAAGCTAAGATTAAATTAAAATAAAAAAATATATTACAAAAAATGAAAACATTGAAAATTACAGAAAAGAATAAACGAAATTATCCAAAATAAAAAAAAATTAAACCTAATCATATACCCTTATAAAAACAAGAAAGCCACGCCAAAATAAAAACACCCCCTAATCTAAGAATAAACTTTCAATAGCCCTTAAACGGGCCTTTTGTAGGGCATTGCCCTGAAGCAATCAGCTCTTTTACAAAAAACCCTATAAAATGAACCCCTAACAGTAGAACTCCCCACCCAACCATCCCAAAATAAAAAAAACCTAACTATGAAAAAACCTAAGCTACCCATTGCCCCTAAATGGGCATTTGTATGGGCATTGCCCTTAAAAGGGCAATCTGCTCTTTAGTGCCCATTAAAAAGAAATCCCTAATCTAAAAAAAATAATCCACACCCAAAAAAACAAAAAACCTAACAATAACTCCGACATAGGTACTCACCATTTCTGAAGTCCAGCAGTGAAGGTCTTCTTCCAGGCGGCTTCATCTTCATCCATCGCGGGACCATCTTATTTCTTCTTGCCGGAGGTGCGGATAGGCTGATCCAGAGTACTGGTCATCCTCAGCAGCGGCGGTCTTCAGCGATGTAGATGTCCTTTTCATGCGATCATCCGCCGCACACTGAAGATTGAATGCAAGATACCTCTTTTATATTGGGGTACCTTGGATTCCTATTGGCTGCAATTTTCAAATTAGCCAATAGGAAGAAAGCTACTGAAATCCTATTGGATGTTCAAATCAGCCAATAAGATTTCAATAGCTCTTATTAGATTTTTTATTGTAATGTAATGTTAGAATTTTTTTAGTTTAATTTTGTTAGGATTTTTTAATTTTGGTAAGAAATTTTTTAAGAAGATAGTCTTTTTTTAATTTCATGTAGTTGGGGTTAACTTAGGGGTTAGGGGGCTTAATGATTAGATTAATACTTTGCATTGTGGGGAGATTGTGGTTTAGGGGTTAATAGGTAAGTTAGGTAGATTGCGTCGTGGGGGGTTGGCGGATTAGGGGTTAATATATTTATTAGGTAGTTTGCGATGTGGGGGGATGGCGGTTTAGGGGTTAATAGTGTTAATAGGTACTTTGCGTTGTGGGGGATGGCGGATTAGGGGTTAATACATTTTTTAGGTACTGTGCGTTGTGGGGGTTGGTGGATTGGGGGTCAATCACTTTATTAGGTATGTTGCATTGTGGGGGGATGGTGGTTTAGAGGTTAATACATTTATTATTAGTTGTGATGTGGGGGGATGACAGATATATGGGCGGATTTGACGTGTCAGGTTAATTTTTGGGACGTGGGTTAGATTTTTATGTGCGATTAAACATTTTATTTGTTTTTTACTTAGGCGCTGGCAGATCATATACTGCCGTAAGTCACGGGCGACTCCAGAAATGTCTCTTTCCACACATTTATGTACCTCGCCTTACGGCAGTATCTGATCTGCCGGCCAAGTATATGTGATTCACCCAATGTGCGAGGGGAACTTACTGGCAACATAGGTTTCAGCAGTTGCGCTGAAAAGTACGCTGTATATGTAATCTCGCCAATTGTTTCTTTTTTGGCCTATTTGGTAAGTCTGAAGCTTTAAACAATTCAGAAATATGTCTGTAGCCTATAACCAAATACAAAGTCAATGGGTTTGTAATCCTATTTGTTTAAATTTAATTATTTGTATCATAATTAGTGATGTCGCGAACCTAAAAATTTCATTGACTTCAATAGGCAGGCGAACTTTAAAACCAACAGAGACTCTTTCTGGCCACAATAGTGATGGAAAAATTGTTTCAAGGGGACTAACACCTGGACTGTGGCATGCCGGAGGGGGATACATGGCAAAACTCCCATGGAAAATTACATAGTTGATGCAGAGTCTGGTTTTAAGCGATAAAGGGCATAAAACACATAACATTCCTAAATTGTTTGGAATAACGTGCTTTAAAACATCAGGTATGATGTTGTATCGATCAGGAAGTGTAAGGGTTACGTCCGCTTCACAGTGACAGACCAAACTCCCCGTGTAACGCACCGCAAACAGACCAAAAACAGTCCATTTGCACAACCACGAGATAGATTTGATAGATAGATACATAGATTACATAGATCAATAGATGCAATATACATTTGATAGATACAAATTACATAGATCAATAGATGCAATATAAATTTGATAGATACGAATTACATAGATCAATAGATGCAATATACATTTGATAGATGCGAATTACATTGATCAATAGATGCAATATACATTTGATAGATACGAATTACATAGATCAATAGATGCAATATACATTTGATAGATACAAATTACATAGATCAATAGATGCAATATACATTTGATAGATACGAATTACATTGATCAATAGATGCAATATACATTTGATAGATACGAATTACATAGATCAATAGATGCAATATACATTTGATAGATACGAATTACATAGATCAATAGATGCAATATACATTTGATAGATACAAATTACATAGATCAATAGATGCAATATACATTTGATAGATACGAATTACATAGATCAATAGATGCAATATACATTTGGGGGTCGATCCGATAAAAATCGTCGCCCGCAAAAGCTGGCGACGCCAATATTAGCGCGGGTTTGGTATCCTATATACGGCGTAACCTAGAAGTTACGCGCGTATATTTCTGCCGTCGCCCGTAGTTTTTTGGGCCATAGACTGACATACAAAACACGCGCAGTTTGGTATCCAATATGCGGCGTAAGGACTTACGCTCGCAGATTTCAGAAAATCTACTCCATTCTCAGCTCGCCACAAATTGAAGGCGCAGCAACCCTTGCACTGACTTAGAAACCAACGTAACTCTCTGAAGGCCTAACAAATGCATGCTTAACAATATAGATAGCAGCAGCTTGATCACAAATAGTTAACCTCTTAAAACCATTTATTATTCCTGCCCCTGCAAGTGTGTCAAACCAATCACAAACAGCACAACCTCTCACCTGCAGCCTTAAAACACCTGCAAATGCACACCCTCATTAGCCACCATGTTTTCCTTGCAGTATATTGCATTTAGAGTGAGACAGTGTCGTGGGGCACAAGGGGTGCTGGAACCCCTATAAGCCCCTGTTTTGGATGGTATCCCTGCTGCTGAGGTCCCTGGTCATGGTGCTGTAGCTGTCCCTGCTCCAGCTGCTGCTGCTGCCCTCCCTGCTCCTCCTGCTGTTGTCCCTGTTCCTGGTGCTCCCCATGCTGCTGTTGCTGCAGCTGGCCATAGGCCAGCAGGGCCTATAAGACGAAGGCATCAGCAGAGGGGAAGAGCACCAAGGGTACACAGGGTTAGGGTCACCCTTTTTGGGATGACAGAAGTGGAGGTCAGGGAAAAGTATCGCTTGACTTCTGCAAGCCTCATTAACCTATATGAGGTCTTGAAGGATGATATTGACCCTCAAGCGTATAGGAACCAAGCTCTGACTGGTATGCAGAAGCTGTTGTGTGTTGTACACTTCCTGGCAACCGGCTCATACCAGTCAACAGAGGGGCTTGTGTCTGGCTTAGCGCAGTCTACCTTCTCCAGGATTCTAGGGGAGGTTTTCACTGCTCTAGATAACCAGACACAACGATACATTAATTTCCCCCGTACCCCCCAGGAATGGAATCGTCTTAAACAAGGCTTCTATTGACTGGGAGGTATTCCCAATGTCATGGGGGCAATTGATTGCACACATGTACGTATCGTGGCCCCACATGAGGAGACAATCCTCTATATTAACAGTAAAGGGTTTCACTCATTGAATTGCCAGATGGTCTGCGATACCAATCTGAAATTCTTACATGTGTATGCAGGCTTCCCGGGAAGTGCACATGATTCCTACATCCTGCGCCAGACCTCCTTATTCAATATGTTTGAAAATGGAACACTCTCTGGAGGATGGCTGCTTGGTGAGTACCTTAATTCTGTCTGTATATTTCTACTAAAGGGACACTAAACACAAATTGTAATCTCATGTTTCAGATAGAGAATACAATGTTAAACAGCATTACAATTCACTTCTATTTTCTCATTTTATTTATTCTTTAGTTATCTTTTTTTTAAAAAATAGCAATGCACATAGATGAGCCAATCATATGAGGCTTCTATGTGCAGCCACCAATCAGCAGCTAATGAGTATATCTAATATGCTTGTCAGCAAATGTTATCTAGAGAATGGAGAAAATGATCTAATAGAAGTAAATTATAAAGCTGATAAAAATTGCAGGTTCTCATTAAAGGGACAGTCTAGTATAAATTGCACTTTCATTATTCAGATATGACTTTTAATTTTAATCAACTCTCCAATTTACTTCCATTAACAAAATGTGCACAGTATTTGTATCTTTTATATTTTTGAGTCACCAGCTCCTACTGAGCATGTGCAAGAATAAGTGTGCATGCATTTGTGAATGGCTGATGGATGTCACATGGTACAGGGGGAGTTTCAAAATACATAACTTTTTAAATTGTCATAAAAAATAAATTTGATTTTAGACTAAGTGCTATTGCATTGTCTTGTTATCTTGCATTTTTTTATAATGAAAATCTACTGTGTTGACTGGTCCTTTAAAATAGATTTTTGGTCTAGATTAATACTGGCATAAAAGTAGATTGCTTATAATGCACAAATTTAATGTTTTGATTAAATCTATCTTTTAAATGAAATTTATGTTATGTCCCTTTAAAGCACATGATGTACCTGTAGTAATCAGAATACATATGTTACATGACAGGTGACGCAGGGTACGGCTGCAGACCATGGCTATTAACCCCCTTGGTGCACCCCATTACAGAGCCACAACTCAGGTACCAAGAGGCACACATAAGAACAAGGAATGTCATTGAAAGGAGCTTTGGCCTATTAAAAACCAGGTTCAGGTGTCTGGATGTTACAGGCGGAGCACGACAGTATAACCCCAACAAAGTGTGTTCCATTGTCAATGCTTGCTGTATTCTACACAACATTGCTGTGGACACACATTTGTTGGGGGACATTGACCCAGAGCAGCAGCAGCAGCTGGTTCCTGTACCTGAGGATGTGGACAGGGGGACACTGAGGGGGAATGAAGTGAGGGATTATGTCATCCGGGAATACTTCACCTGTAAGTTACTTATTCATAAGTACAGTAAACCGTAACATTCACATGTATTATGATGTTTGACTGTACCTCACCAACCATTGCATGTGTATATATCATGTCTTGCAGAATTACACACTTCGGATTTCCACTGCATGTAAGTGAAACTACTACATCCCAACCCCCTTCCCTTAAAGGGACACTATACCCAAACATTTTCTTTCATGATTAAGGTAGAGAATATAATTTTAAACAACATTCCAATTTACTTCTATTACCTATTTTGATTTATTCTTTAGATATACTTTAATGAAGACATAGCAATGCACACAGTGAACCAATCACAGGAGGCATCTATATCCAGCTACTAATCAGCAGCTACCAAGCATATCTAGATATGCTTTTCAGCAAAGAATATCAAGAGAATGAAGCAAAATAAATAATAGAAGAAAATTAGAAAGTTGTTTATAATTGTATGCTCTTTACAAATCATGAAAGAAAACATTTGGCTTTCATGTCCCTTTAACAACCCTAATTACTGTATATTTCTCATTTGTTTCATTCATGTTTAGTTCACTATGATTTATTGACTATCATTAAGAATGAGGATAATGGATATTTATACCTTATGTTCACACCTTCTGTAAATACATTATTAGTTATATATAACCATGTGTCAATTTATATTGGATGTGAGAAACCTTGATTTACATCTTAGAAGTGAATATTACTATATGTACTGTTCATACACAACTATGTGATGTGGTTTATCGAACAGGAATATGTCAGAAACATGATAATACATTTTTGGGCCATTTCAACACAAGTATTATTATATGTTTTAACAATATTACTGTACTAAAACACACCTCACATGGATATGGATGACAATTATATGGTAAATAACAGAGGACAAGATTTAGGATGAAATATAACAAGATTTATTTTATTTTAGGCCTCTTAGATGAGGGGGCTGAGGGGCCTGGAGTGGGTCTCCTGCCTCTCCTGGGTTGTGTGGATCCAGTGGATCCTGCAGGAGTGCTGGTCACAGATGAGACGCTGGAGGCAATGTCCTGCTGGTGGGTGAAATGCTCCACCAACACACCCAACAGTTGGTTCTGTTCCCTCCATCTGTTGTCACTCTGGATTTGCATGTCAGAAATGACTCTCAGCATTTGTGATTGGTTTTGTACCATATCAGTTAGAGATGCTGCCATGTCCCTTTGCAGCTCAATGGAACGCTGTTGTAATGTCTGTTGGCTCCTATAGAACCTGCGTTGGTCCCTCTGCATTCTCTCGCAGGTTGACGTGAGACTCTCGCAGGTCACTGTTTGCCTCCTCTGTAGGGAAATGTATTCATCGCCCATGGCGGAAGTCAGTGGATCCATGGGCTCTTCCCCAGCAGGGACTCTAGGCACCGGTTCCATTTCTCGATCCTCAGCTGGTAACGCAGGCTGTGTAATCTCAGCTGGGGGTGCAGGCCGAGGAATCTCAGCTGGGGGTGCAGGCCCCGGAATCTCAGCTGGGGGTGCAGGATGTGTAATCTCAGCTGGGGGTGCAGGCCGAGGAATCTCAGCTGGGGGTGCAGGCCGAGGAATCTCAGCTGGGGGTGCAGGCTGTGTAATCTCAGCTGGGGGTGCAGGCCGAGGAATCTCAGCTGGGGGTGCAGGCCCCGGAATCTCAGCTGGTGGAGCTCTTCCAACTGCTGCCGATGGTGCAGATGTCCGGATGGACTGATAGTCCCATTGCTTGCTAGTGTGCATCCACTCAGCCTGCTGGTAGAATCCCTGAGTGGCATGATATTCTTGGGGGGTAAAGACATCTACCCTTCGGGGCTGGCTTGGCTCCCCCTCCAAGCCAAAGGAATAGTCCTCCGGCCAGGGCTCCTGCCAGGTATCCTCTTGTAATGCTGGCGGCATAACATTGGGATTATCAATTGAGGCAGTCCAACCCAGGTCATGCCTGGCATACTTCTGCTGGACTCTCCGGACCAGTGGTCGAGGTGGAGAAATACTTTGTTCCGGTGTTGGAGGGGGATGCATGGGCGTTGGCACCCTGGTGACTGGAGGTTCTGTGGAGGAGTCAAATGATGAGAGGGATTAGTACAGTCAGATATATATCCATGTGGGCATACAATGTACATGCTAGGGCCTATCCACATTCTCATGTCAAACTCTATAACATGCATGTGCACATTGAGATTTGTGATATGATGGTTTTTAATATGCAAAGTATACATGTATGTGCTTCATACAATAGGTCTGTGTACATGTCAGTGATGGAGAAAATGTGTTCTTTAAGTGACACTATGGTTGTGATGACTATAGTGTCCATTTACTGAAAACTCTACATGTGGCTTGTGGCCTGTGTTACTCTGAGACATGTTAGTATTTCACTATTCCACCTCATATCGAGAATTTCAATGTGTTAAGTAGCATTAAATGGACATTAAACCCATTTTTATTCTTTCATGATTCAGCTAGACGAGCATGCAATTTTAAACAACTTCGTAATTTACTTCCATAATCTAATTTGCTTCATTCTCTTGATATTCTTAGCTGAAAAGCATTTCTAGATAGGCTCAGAAGCTGATGATTGGTGGCTGCACATCAATGCCTCGTGTGATTGCCTCACCCATGTGCATTGATATTTAATAAACTAAGATTATGAAAATAATGATGAAAAATAGATAATAGAAGTAAATTGGGATGTTGTTGAAAACTGTATTCTCTATCTGAATAATGAACTAAAATTATTTGGTTTCATGTCCCTTTAATGTTAAATCTCATTGTAGATTTTGTTGTTAGTAGGCAAAATGCCCTGCTCCTCATTGTGTACATAAATGTGTGACAATATAGGATGTTATAACTCAAATACATATAATACTGGTGTGTGGGATGTTACTCACCAGCATGCTGCGCTGATGTTGCAACCCATGAGTCACGAGCCCCTGGAAGTCCACGGACTGCTGTGACGCTCAGGGACCTACGAATCAGCTCCTGCCACTCGTTGTATTCCGCCTCATAGTGAGGCCCACCTCCTGTTGCCCTCTGGGACATTGATTCTTGGCCCATCTTCTCCTTAACTCTCCTCTTACAGTCATTCCACCTCTTCTTTAGGCCATCCACATTCCTCCTCTGCTGGGACATACCATTAACGGCCTCCACCACCTTCTGCCAGGCATCTTTACGTCTACGAGCAACTCCTTTGCCCTTCTCTTGGACAAAGAGGGCGGTATGGTTCTCCAGGACAGCCTGGACTAGAACGAGGTTTTCTGCGAATGTGAAGTTAGGGCACCTCATAAGCTCCTCGTCCTGGGCCGCCTGGCTCCCTCCCTGGGATGTCCCTGGTGTGGGTTCCTCCTTATTGTCTCCCTCCTCCCCCCTTCTATCCCCATGTGCACCCTCTATCCCTCTTCTGAGTGTGCCTGGCCTTGGGGCAACCCCACTCCTATCCTCCCTTCTGGCTCTCCCTCTCCCCACTCCGCTCACTCCCTGACAGGGACCCTGCTGCTCCTCCTGTCCATAATCCTCTCCCTGCAACTCCCCTTCCCTCCTCCCCCCAGCCCTAGCTCTCCCTGACATCCTCACACTACACACACTCACACACTCACACTCACTCCCACTTCAATCACACACAATGACAACCAAACACTCAGCCTTTCAAACTGTAAAAGATAAATAAAATGTGTAAGGTGTTATAAAATAAAAGTGTTGTGTATTTTGTATATGTGTGTATGCAAAATGTGTGCAATATGTAAAAAAGTGACAGTAAATGTACAAGCTTAACAAATCCACCAAATCCGACCTAACTAAATATTATGCAATGCGCCTCTCTCTCTACTCTAACAACTTTCTCCTACTCACTGTAGTGTGCTGTAGCTCCAAGAACCGACCAAACACACTAAAGAAAATGGCGGCTGCGCAGGGGTTTAAGTATGAATTTTGAATCTTGTCATTACGTGGCGCATCTCTTAGAACTGGCGTTATTTTTTACGAGTTGTAGGCTAATTTGCATAAAGCTACACTTTATTGAGAGTTTACGTGAACAAAATACTGGCGCAAGTACTTGCGACGACTAAAATGTGTATTTGCGCACATTTTGCCTGCTCGCCGGTTTTTCCTACTTACGCCAGTTTAGCATCTGACGGCGCTGGATATTGGATAGCTAGAGTTGCGAGCTGAAACTGCGGGCGACGCGGGTTCCCTCGCTTGCGCCGCAAACTACGCCGCTAATCGGATCGCGCCCTTGATAGACACAAATTACATAGATCAATAGATGCAATATACATTTGATAGATACGATTGATAGTTACATAGATTTGATAGATAAAGAGATAGATTTGATGGATATATAATTTCACAGACAAACAAATATGATTGGTGGCACTACTTGGCAAGTGGGCCTGTCACACACGCTGGCAGGCAGGCAACTGCAATTAGATTACACTAGCAGACTGATGTTTCACAGTCAAAAAAGTTTTTTTAAAAATATCTACACTACTGTTACAACAAATATGAGTGGTATCACTAACTTGGCAAGTGGGCCTGGCACACACGCTGGCAGGCAGGCAACTGCAATTAGATTACACTAGCAGACTGATGTTTCACAGTCAAAAAAGTTTTTTTTTAAAATATTTACACTACTGTTACAACAAATATGAGTGGTGCCACTAACTTGGCAAGTGGGCCTGGCACACACGCTGGCAGGCAGGCAACTGCAATTAAATTACACTAGCAGACTGATGTTTCACAGTCAAAAAAAGTTTTTTTTTTTTAATATTTACACTACTTTTACAACTAATATGAGTGGTGCCATTAACTTGGCAAGTGGGCCTGGCACACACACGGGCAGACAGGCAACTGCAATTAGATTACACTAGCAGACTGATGTTTCACAGTCAAAAAAGTTTTTTTTTAAAATATTTACACTACTGTTACAACAAATATGATTGGTGGCACTAGTTGGCAAGTGGGCCTGGCACACACACTGGCAGGCAGGCAACTGCAATTGGATTACACTAGCAGACTGATGTTTCACAGTCAAAAAAGTTTTTTTTTAAAATATTTACACTACTTTTACAACAAATATAAGTGGTGCCACTAACTTGGCAAGTGGGCCTGGCACACACACGGGCAGGCAGGCAACTGCAATTAGATTACACTAGCAGACTGATGTTTCACAGTCAAAAAAGTTTTTTTATTAAATATTTACACTACTGTTATAACAAATATGATTGGTGGCACTAGTTGGCAAGTGGGCCTGGCACAAACGCTGGCAGGCAGGCAACTGCAATTAGATTACACTAGCAGACTGATGTTTCACAGTCAAAAAAATTTTTCTTTTAAATATTTACACTACTGTTATAACAAATATTATTGGTGGCACTAGTTGGCAAGTGGGCCTGGCACACACGCTGGCAGGCAGGCAACTGCAATTAGATGACACTAGCAGACAGATGTTTCACAGTCAAAAAAGTTTTTTTTAAAATATTTACACTACTGTTACAACAAATATGAGTGGTGCCACTAACTTGGCAAGTGGGCCTGGCACACATGCTGGCAGGCAGGCAACTGCAATTAGATTACACTAGCAGACTGATGTTTCACAGTCAAAAAAGTTTTTTTAAAAATATTTACACTACTGTTACAACAAATATGAGTGGTGCCACTAACTTGGCAAGTGGGCCTGGCACACACGCTGGCAGGCAGGCAACTGCAATTAGATTACACTAGCAGACTGATGTTTCACAGTCAAAAAAAGTTTTTTTTTAAATATTTACACTACTGTTATAACAAATATGATTGGTGGCACTAGTTGGCAAGTGGGCCTGGCACACACGCTGGCAGGCAGGCAACTGCAATTAGATTACACTAGCAGACTGATGTTTCACAGTCAAAAAAGTTTTTTTTTAAAATATTTACACTACTTTTACAACAAATATGAGTGGTGCCACTAACTTGGCAAGTGGGCCTGGCACACACACTGGCAGGCAGGCAACTGCAATTAGATTACACTAGCAGACTGATGTTTCACAGTCAAAAAAGTTTTTTTTTTAAATATTTACACTACTGTTATAACAAATATGATTGGTGGCACTAATTGGCAAGTGGGCCTGGCACACACGCTGGCAGGCAGGCAGGCAGCTGCAATTAGAGTACACTAGCAGACTGATGTTTCACAGTCAAAACAGTTTTTTTTTAAATATTTACACTACTGCTCCAACAAATATGAGTGGTGCCACTAACTTGGCAAGTGGGCCTGGCACACACGCTGGCAGGCAGGCAACTGCAATTAGATTAGACTAGCAGACTGATGTTTCACAGTCAAAAAAGTTTTTTTTAAAATATTTACACTACTGTTACAACAAATATGAGTGGTGCCACTAACTTGGCAAGTGGGCTTGGCACACACGCTGGCAGGCAGGCAACTGCAATTAGATTACTCTAGCAGACTGATGTTTTACGGTCAAAAAAGTTTTTTTTTTAAATATTTACACTACTGTTATAACAAATATGATTGGTGGCACTAGTTGGCAAGTGGGCCTGGCACACGCGCTGGCAGGCAACTGCACTTAGATTACACTAGCAGACTGATGTTTCACAGTCAAAAAAGTTTTGTTTTAAAATATTTACACTACTGTTATAACAAATATGATTGGTGGCACTAGTTGGCAAGTGAGCCTGGCACACACTCTGGCAGGCAGGCAACGGCAATTAGATTACACTAGCAGACTGATATTTCACAATCAAAAAAGTTTTTTTTTTTTAAATATTTACACTACTGTTACAACAAATATGAGTGGTGCCACTAACTTGGCAAGTGGGCCTGGCACACACGCTGGCAGGCAGGCAACTGCAATTAGATTACACTAGCAGACTGATGTTTCACAGTCAAAAAGGTTTTTTTATTAAATATTTACACTACTGTTACAACAAATATGAGTGGTGCCACTAACTTGCCAAGTGGGCCTGGCACACACGCTGGCAGGCAGGCAACTGCAATTAGATTACACTAGCAGACTGATGTTTCACAGTCAAAAAAGTTTTTTTTAAAATATTTACACTACTGTTATAACAAATATGATTGGTGGCACTTAGCAAGTGGGCCTGGCACACACGCTGGCAGGCAGGCAATTGCAATTAGATTACACTAGCAGACTGATGTTTCACAGTCAAAAAAGTTTTTTTATTAAATATTTACACTACTGTTATAACAAATATGATTGGTGGCACCAGTTGGCAAGTGGGCCTGGCACACACGCTGGCAGGCAGGCAACTGCAATTAGATTACACTAGCAGACTGATGTTTCACAGTCAAAAAAGTTTTTTTATTAAATATTTACACTACTGTTATAACAAATAAGATTGGTGGCACTAGTTGGCAAGTGGGCCTGGCGACGCGCTGGCAGGCAGGCAACTGCAATTAGATTACACTAGCAGACTGATGTTGCACAGTCAAAAAAAGTTTTTTTTTTAATATTTACACTACTGTTATAACAAATATGATTGGTGGCACTAGTTGGCAAGTGGGCCTGGCACACACGCTGGCAGGCAGGCAACTGCAATTAGATTACACTAGCAGACTGATGTTTCACAGTCAAAAAAGTTTTTTTTTAAAATATTTACACTACTGTTACAACAAATATGAGTGGTGCCACTAACTTGGCAAGTGGGCCTGGCACACACGCTGGTAGGCAGGCAACTCCATTAGATTACACTAGCAGACTGATGTTTCACAGTCAAAAAAGTTTTTTTTTAAATATTTACACTACTGTTATAACAAATATGATTGGTGGCACCAGTTGGCAAGTGGGCCTGGCACACACGCTGGCAGG
Organism: Bombina bombina; assembly: GCF_027579735.1. Lineage (NCBI taxonomy): Eukaryota > Metazoa > Chordata > Amphibia > Anura > Bombinatoridae > Bombina > Bombina bombina. The sequence continues at coordinate 890,400,293 of NC_069503.1, read as the reverse complement.
CAGGCAACTGCAATTAGATTACACTAGCAGACTGATGTTTCACAGTCAAAAAAGTTTTTTTTTAAAATATTTACACTACTGTTATAACAAATATGATTGGTGGCACTTAGCAAGTGGGCCTGGCACACACGCTGGCAGGCAGGCAATTGCAATTAGATTACACTAGCAGACTGATGTTTCACAGTCAAAAAAGTTTTTTTATTAAATATTTACACTACTGTTATAACAAATATGATTGGTGGCACCAGTTGGCAAGTGGGCCTGGCACACACGCTGGCAGGCAGGCAACTGCAATTAGATTACACTAGCAGACTGATGTTTCACAGTCAAAACAGTTTTTTTATTAAATATTTACACTACTGTTATAACAAATAAGATTGGTGGCACTAGTTGGCAAGTGGGCCTGGCGACGCGCTGGCAGGCAGGCAACTGCAATTAGATTACACTAGCAGACTGATGTTGCACAGTCAAAAAAAGTTTTTTTTTTAATATTTACACTACTGTTATAACAAATATGATTGGTGGCACTAGTTGGCAAGTGGGCCTGGCACACATGCTGGCAGGCAGGCAACTGCAATTAGATTACACTAGCAGACTGATGTTTCACAGTCAAAAAAGTTTTTTTTTAAAATATTTACACTACTGTTACAACAAATATGAGTGGTGCCACTAACTTGGCAAGTGGGCCTGGCACACACGCTGGCAGGCAGGCAACTGCAATTAGATTACACTAGCAGACTGATGTTTCACAGTCAAAAAAAGTTTTTTTTTTTAATATTTACACTACTTTTACAACTAATATGAGTGGTGCCATTAACTTGGCAAGTGGGCCTGGCACACACACGGGCAGGCAGGCAACTGCAATTAGATTACACTAGCAGACTGATGTTTCACAGTCAAAAAAGTTTTTTTTTTTAAATATTTACACTACTGTTACAACAAATATGATTGGTGGCACTAGTTGGCAAGTGGGCCTGGCACACACACTGGCAGGCAGGCAACTGCAATTGGATTACACTAGCAGACTGATGTTTCACAGTCAAAAAAGTTTTTTTTTAAAATATTTACACTACTTTTACAACAAATATAAGTGGTGCCACTAACTTGGCAAGTGGGCCTGGCACACACACGGGCAGGCAGGCAACTGCAATTAGATTACACTAGCAGACTGATGTTTCACAGTCAAAAAAGTTTTTTTATTAAATATTTACACTACTGTTATAACAAATATGATTGGTGGCACTAGTTGGCAAGTGGGCCTGGCACAAACGCTGGCAGGCAGGCAACTGCAATTAGATTACACTAGCAGACTGATGTTTCACAGTCAAAAAAATTTTTCTTTTAAATATTTACACTACTGTTATAACAAATATTATTGGTGGCACTAGTTGGCAAGTGGGCCTGGCACACACGCTGGCAGGCAGGCAACTGCAATTAGATGACACTAGCAGACAGATGTTTCACAGTCAAAAAAGTTTTTTTTAAAATATTTACACTACTGTTACAACAAATATGAGTGGTGCCACTAACTTGGCAAGTGGGCCTGGCACACATGCTGGCAGGCAGGCAACTGCAATTAGATTACACTAGCAGACTGATGTTTCACAGTCAAAAAAGTTTTTTTAAAAAATATTTACACTACTGTTACAACAAATATGAGTGGTGCCACTAACTTGGCAAGTGGGCCTGGCACACACGCTGGCAGGCAGGCAACTGCAATTAGATTACACTAGCAGACTGATGTTTCACAGTCAAAAAAAGGTTTTTTTTAAATATTTACACTACTGTTATAACAAATATGATTGGTGGCACTAGTTGGCAAGTGGGCCTGGCACACACGCTGGCAGGCAGGCAACTGCAATTAGATTACACTAGCAGACTGATGTTTCACAGTCAAAAAAGTTTTTTTTTAAAATATTTACACTACTTTTACAACAAATATGAGTGGTGCCACTAACTTGGCAAGTGGGCCTGGCACACACACTGGCAGGCAGGCAACTGCAATTAGATTACACTAGCAGACTGATGTTTCACAGTCAAAAAAGTTTTTTTTTTAAATATTTACACTACTGTTATAACAAATATGATTGGTGGCACTAATTGGCAAGTGGGCCTGGCACACACGCTGGCAGGCAGGCAGGCAGCTGCAATTAGAGTACACTAGCAGACTGATGTTTCACAGTCAAAACAGTTTTTTTTAAAATATTTACACTACTGCTCCAACAAATATGAGTGGTGCCACTAACTTGGCAAGTGGGCCTGGCACACACGCTGGCAGGCAGGCAACTGCAATTAGATTAGACTAGCAGACTGATGTTTCACAGTCAAAAAAGTTTTTTTTAAAATATTTACACTACTGTTACAACAAATATGAGTGGTGCCACTAACTTGGCAAGTGGGCTTGGCACACACGCTGGCAGGCAGGCAACAGCAATTAGATTACTCTAGCAGACTGATGTTTTACAGTCAAAAAAGTTTTTTTTTTAAATATTTACACTACTGTTATAACAAATATGATTGGTGGCACTAGTTGGCAAGTGGGCCTGGCACACGCGCTGGCAGGCAACTGCACTTAGATTACACTAGCAGACTGATGTTTCACAGTCAAAAAAGTTTTGTTTTAAAATATTTACACTACTGTTATAACAAATATGATTGGTGGCACTAGTTGGCAAGTGGGCCTGGCACACACTCTGGCAGGCAGGCAACGGCAATTAGATTACACTAGCAGACTGATGTTTTACAATCAAAAAAGCTTTTTTTTAAAAAATATTTACACTACTGTTACAACAAATATGAGTGGTGCCACTAACTTGGCAAGTGGGCCTGGCACACACGCTGGCAGGCAGGCAACTGCAATTAGATTACACTAGCAGACTGATGTTTCACAGTCAAAAAGGTTTTTTTATTAAATATTTACACTACTGTTACAACAAATATGAGTGGTGCCACTAACTTGCCAAGTGGGCCTGGCACACACGCTGGCAGGCAGGCAATTGCAATTAGATTACACTAGCAGACTGATGTTTCACAGTCAAAAAAGTTTTTTTATTAAATATTTACACTACTGTTATAACAAATATGATTGGTGGCACCAGTTGGCAAGTGGGCCTGGCACACACGCTGGCAGGCAGGCAACTGCAATTAGATTACACTAGCAGACTGATGTTTCACAGTCAAAAAAGTTTTTTTATTAAATATTTACACTACTGTTATAACAAATAAGATTGGTGGCACTAGTTGGCAAGTGGGCCTGGCGACGCGCTGGCAGGCAGGCAACTGCAATTAGATTACACTAGCAGACTGATGTTGCACAGTCAAAAAAAGTTTTTTTTTTAATATTTACACTACTGTTATAACAAATATGATTGGTGGCACTAGTTGGCAAGTGGGCCTGGCACACACGCTGGCAGGCAGGCAACTGCAATTAGATTACACTAGCAGACTGATGTTTCACAGTCAAAAAAGTTTTTTTTTAAAATATTTACACTACTGTTACAACAAATATGAGTGGTGCCACTAACTTGGCAAGTGGGCCTGGCACACACGCTGGTAGGCAGGCAACTCCATTAGATTACACTAGCAGACTGATGTTTCACAGTCAAAAAAGTTTTTTTTTAAATATTTACACTACTGTTATAACAAATATGATTGGTGGCACCAGTTGGCAAGTGGGCCTGGCACACACGCTGGCAGGCAGGCAACTGCAATTAGATTACACTAGCAGACTGATGTTTCACAGTCAAAAAAGTTTTTTTTTAAAATATTTACACTACTGTTATAACAAATATGATTGGTGGCACTAGTTGGCAAGTGGGCCTGGCACACACGCTGGCAGGCAGGCAACTGCAATTAGATTACACTAGCAGACTGATGTTTCACAGTCAAAAAAGTTTTTTTTTAAAATATTTACACTACTGTTACAACAAATATGAGTGGTGCCACTAACTTGGCAAGTGGGCCTGGCACACACGCTGGTAGGCAGGCAACTCCATTAGATTACACTAGAAGACTGATGTTTCACAGTCAAAAAAGTTTTTTTTTAAATATTTACACTACTGTTATAACAAATATGATTGGTGGCACCAGTTGGCAAGTGGGCCTGGCACACACGCTGGCAGGCAGGCAACTGCAATTAGATTACACTAGCAGACTGATGTTTCACAGTCAAAAAAGTTTTTTTTTAAAATATTTACACTACTGTTATAACAAATATGATTGGTGGCACTTAGCAAGTGGGCCTGGCACACACGCTGGCAGGCAGGCAATTGCAATTAGATTACACTAGCAGACTGATGTTTCACAGTCAAAAAAGTTTTTTTATTAAATATTTACACTACTGTTATAACAAATATGATTGGTGGCACCAGTTGGCAAGTGGGCCTGGCACACACGCTGGCAGGCAGGCAACTGCAATTAGATTACACTAGCAGACTGATGTTTCACAGTCAAAACAGTTTTTTTATTAAATATTTACACTACTGTTATAACAAATAAGATTGGTGGCACTAGTTGGCAAGTGGGCCTGGCGACGCGCTGGCAGGCAGGCAACTGCAATTAGATTACACTAGCAGACTGATGTTGCACAGTCAAAAAAAGTTTTTTTTTTAATATTTACACTACTGTTATAACAAATATGATTGGTGGCACTAGTTGGCAAGTGGGCCTGGCACACATGCTGGCAGGCAGGCAACTGCAATTAGATTACACTAGCAGACTGATGTTTCACAGTCAAAAAAGTTTTTTTTTAAAATATTTACACTACTGTTACAACAAATATGAGTGGTGCCACTAACTTGGCAAGTGGGCCTGGCACACACGCTGGTAGGCAGGCAACTCCATTAGATTACACTAGCAGACTGATGTTTCACAGTCAAAAAAGTTTTTTTTTAAATATTTACACTACTGTTATAACAAATATGATTGGTGGCACCAGTTGGCAAGTGGGCCTGGCACACACGCTGGCAGGCAGGCAACTGCAATTAGATTACACTTGCAGACTGATTTAATTTTTTTTTTTTTTAAATTTACACTAATGTTACACCAGATATGACTGGTGGCACTGAGGAAGTAGGCACAGTATATGCTGTGAGCCTGACACACAGGCTGGCAGTGGCAGGCTGGTCTGGCAACTGAAATTAGATTACACTAGCAAGAAAAAAAAAATGACTGATGTTCTAACCCTAAAAAGGGCTTTTTGGGGTGCTGTCCTTACAGCAGATATCAGATGAGTCCTTCAGGACTGTAGTGGACACTGAATACACTAGCCTAGCTATCAAATTCCCTATAAAATCAGCAGCAGCACTATCCCTCCTCTCACTAAGAATGCAGTATCAGAATGAATCTAAAATGGCTGCTGCTCAGGAGGTGGGAGGGTCTGGGAGGGAGTATTTGCTGCTGATTGGCTGAAATGTGTCTGCAGACTGTGAGATACAGGGTCAAAGTTTACTCAATGATGACGAATAGGGGCAGATCGAACATCGCATATGTTCGCCAGCCGCGGCGAATGCGAACAAGCTATGATCACCGGGAACTGTTCTCCGGCGAACTGTTCGCGACATCACTAATCATAATCTTTTTTTAAGCTATGTATTTAAATTTCTGTTGTTGGGAGATAGTATACTTTTTTTTATTAATTTAGCAAGGGCCAGTGCTAGGATTTTTGGCCACACAGGCGAGGATACATTTTGCCGCCCCCCCCCCATGATTACATACCATCCCCATTGCTAGTTAAAGGGATATGAAAACCAATTTTTTTCTTTCATGATTCAAACAAAGCATGTAATTTTAAGCAAAATTCTCTTTTTCTCCTATTATCAATTTTAGTTCCTTCTCTTGCTATATGTATTTTAAAAGAAGCAATGTAAGCTTAGGAGCCGGCCAATTTTTGGTTCAGTAGCTGAATAGCTCTTGCTAATTTGTGGCTAAATGCAAATCAAACAGTGGTAGCGCAGAAAAGCAAATCAACAGTGGTAGCTCTGCATAACAATTCAAAAAGTGGATGAGCCAAATAAAAAATCAGGCAGTGATAGCCATGCAGAACAAATAAAACAGTAGTAGTGCTGCATAACAAATCAAACAATGGTAACACAACATAAAACATCAAACAGTGATAGCACCACATAGCAAATCAAACATTGGTTATGCCACATAAATCAAATTGTAGTAGTGATGCATAACAAATATATATATATATATGTATATATATATATATATATATATATATATATATATATATACATACATAAATACATACATACACACACATATACATATATAGTCCAAGATCCAAATAAAGCACTCTCTGGTCTTCAGTCAACAGTGAATCAAAATAAGATTTATTTAACTGTGAAGTTTCGGGGTAAACAAACCCCTTCTTCTGACAAACAAAGTGCAAACAAAACTTATAAAGCCCTGGTAAGCCCTCCTCCATCAGTCTGTCAATTGTAAGCAGCGTGTGCAAAACAAGCATGTGTGAACTGACAGCTAATTAGCTGAACAAAAAGATTTTACATTATATAGAGTCAAAAAAGTGGACAAATCAGTGGCTTATAGACTGGGCCCCCAGAGCATCCAAACTGAAAAGAAATATATATAACAGAACATATAAAACATATGAATATGAAATATGAAAAACATTGCACCGATCTGACCATCATGGTTGTGTTACCATTGGTGTCCTAAAATACACCCTTCCATGACAGGACTGTTTACAAAGCAAGAGAACGTTATATAAAATAAATAAAGACATCCTCATCGCCTGATACCATGAGCCTTTCTTGCTCAGTACTAACTTAATGATACATAAATATTCCATAGTCGCAGAGCAGATAAATTGATACATTTGACCTAAATGAACCAATCTTGGCCATTATTATTATTATCATTTATTTGTATAGCGCCGCCAAATTCTGTAGCACTGGGTACAATGATAGGGGTATACAATGACAAAGATTTTTGATAAAATACAAAACATAACAAAACTAAACAAATCTAGTACAGGAGGAACAGGGCCCTGCTCCAGAGAGCTCACAGTCTATAGGTTTAGGGTGCAGAGACTTAAGGTTGGGGTAGCTTGTTACATCGGTTGTAGTTGCAGCAGTGAGTCAGGCACTAACGCAAATACATATAATACTGGTGTGTGGGATGTTACTCACCAGCATGCTGCGCTGATGTTGCAATCCCTGAGTCACAAGCCCCTGGAAGTCCATGGACTGCTGTGACGCTCAGGGACCTACGAATCAGCTCTTGCCACTCGTTGTATTCCGCCTCATAGTGAGGCCCACCTCCTGTTGCCCTCTGGGACATTGCTTCTTGGCCCATCTTCTCCTTAACTCTCCTCTTACAGTCATTCCACCTCTTCTTTAGGCCATCCACATTCCTCCTCTGCTGGGACATACCATTAACGGCCTCCACCACCTTCTGCCAGGCAGACTGATGTTTCACAGTCAAAAAAGTTTTTTTTTAAAATATTTACACTACTGTTACAACAAATATGAGTGGTGCCACTAACTTGGCAAGTGGGCCTGGCACACACGCTGGCAGGCAGGCAACTGCAATTAGATTACTCTAGCAGACTGATGTTTCACAGTCAAAAAAGTTTTTTTTTTTAAATATTTACACTACTTTTACAACAAATATGAGTGGTGCCACTAACTTGGCAAGTGGGCCTGGCACACACACTGGCAGGCAGGCAACTGCAATTAGATTACACTAGCAGACTGATGTTTCACAGTCAAAAAAGTTTTTTTTTTTAAATATTTACACTACTGTTATAACAAATATGATTGGTGGCACTAATTGGCAAGTGGGCCTGGCACACACGCTGGCAGGGAGGCAGGCAGCTGCAATTAGATTACACTAGCAGACTGATGTTTCACAGTCAAAACAGTTTTTTTATTAAATATTTACACTACTGTTATAACAAATATGATTGGTGGCACTAGTTGGCAAGTGGGCCTGGCACACACTCTGGCAGGCAGGCAACGGCAATTAGATTACACTAGCTGACTGATGTTTCACAATCAAAACAGTTTTTTTTTTAAAATATTTACACTACTGTTACAACAAATATGAGTGGTGCCACTAACTTGGCAAGTGGGCCTGGTACACACGCTGGCAGGCAGGCAACTGCAATTAGATTACACTAGCAGACTGATGTTTCACAGTCAAAAAGGTTTTTTTATTAAATATTTACACTACTGTTACAACAAATATGAGTGGTGCCACTAACTTGCCAAGTGGGCCTGGCACACACGCTGGCAGGCAGCCAACTGCAATTAGATTACACTAGCAGACTGATGTTTCACAGTCAAAAAAGTTTTTTTTAAAAAATATTTACACTACTGTTATAACAAATATGATTGGTGGCACTTTGCAAGTGGGCCTGGCACACACGCTGGCAGGCAGGCAATTGCAATTAGATTACACTAGCAGACTGATGTTTCACAGTCAAAAAAGTTTTTTTATTAAATATTTACACTACTGTTATAACAAATAAGATTGGTGGCACTAGTTGGCAAGTGGGCCTGGCACACGCGCTGGCAGGCAACTGTAATTAGATTACACTAGCAGACTGATGTTGCACAGTCAAAAAAAGTTTTTTTTTTTTAATATTTACACTACTGTTATAATAAATATGATTGGTGGCACTAGTTGGCAAGTGGGCCTTTCACACACGCTGGCAGGCAGGCAACTGCAATTAGATTACACTAGCAGACTGATGTTTCACAGTCAAAAAAGTTTTTTTTTAAAATATTTACACTACTGTTACAACAAATATGAGTGGTGCCACTAACTTGGCAAGTGGGCCTGGCACACACGCTGGCAGGCAGGCAACTGCAATTAGATTACACTAGCAGACTGATGTTTCACAGTCAAAAAAGTTTTTTTTAAAATATTTACACTACTGTTATAACAAATATGATTGGTGGCACCAGTTGGCAAGTGGGCCTGGCACACAAGCTGGCAGGCAGGCAACTGCAATTAGATTACACTAGCAGACTGATTTAATTTTTTTTTTTTTTTAAATTTACACTAATGTTACACCAGATATGACTGGTGGCACTGAGGAAGTAGGCACAGTATATGCTGTGAGCCTGACACACAGGCTGGCAGTGGCAGGCTGGCCTGGCAACTGAAATTAGATTACACTAGCAAGAAAAAAAAATGACTGATGTTCTAACCCTAAAAAGGGCTTTTTGGGGTGCTGTCCTTACAGCAGATATCAGATGAGTCCTTCAGGACTGTAGTGGACACTGAATACACTAGCCTAGCTATCAAATTCCCTATAAAATCAGCAGCAGCACTATCCCTCCTCTCACTAAGAATGCAGTATCAGAATTAATCTAAAATGGCTGCTGCTCAGGAGGTGGGAGGGTCTGGGAGGGAGTATTTGCTGCTGATTGGCTAAAATGTGTCTGCAGACTGTGAGATACAGGGTCAAAGTTTACTCAATGATGACGAATAGGGGCTGATCGAACATTGCATACGTTCGCCAGCCGCGGCGAATGCGAACAAGCTATGATCGCCGGGAACTGTTCTCCGGCGAACTGTTCGCGACATCACTAATCATAATCTTTTTTTAAGCTATGTATTAAAATTTCTGTTGTTGGGAAATAGTATACTTTTTTTTTATTAATTTAGCAAGGGCCAGTGCTAGGATTTTTGGCCACACAGGCGAGGATACATTTTGCCGCCCCCCCCATGATTACATACCATCCCCATTGCTAGTTAAAGGGATATGAAAACCAATTTTTTTCTTTCATGATTCAAACAAAGCATGCAATTTTAAGCAAAATTCTCTTTTTCTCCTATTATCAATTTTAGTTCCTTCTCTTGCTATATGTATTTTAAAAGAAGCAATGTAAGCTTAGGAGCCAGCCAATTTTTGGTTCAGTAGCTGAATAGCTCTTGCTAATTTGTGGCTAAATGCAAATCAAACAGTGGTAGCGCAGAAAAGCAAATCAACAGTGGTAGCTCTGCATAACAATTCAAAAAGTGGATGAGCCAAATAAAAAATCAGGCAGTGATAGCCATGCAGAACAAATAAAACAGTAGTAGTGCTGCATAACAAATCAAACAATGGTAACACAACATAAAACATCAAACAGTGATAGCACCACATAGCAAATCAAACATTGGTTATGCCACATAAATCAAATTGTAGTAGTGATGCATGACAAATATATATATGTATATTTATATATATATATATATATATACATACATACATACACACACATATACATATATAGTCCAAGATCCAAATAAAGCACTCTCTGGTCTTTAGTCAACAGTGAATCAAAATAAGATTTGTTTAAATGTGAAGTTTCGGGGTAAACAAACCCCTTCTTCTGACAAACAAAGTGCAAACAAAACGTATAAAGCCCTGGTAAGCCCTCCTCCATCAGTCTGTCAATTGTAAGCAGCGTGTGCAAAACAAGCATGTGTGAACTGACAGCTAATTAGCTGAACAAAAAGATTTTACATTATATAGAGTCAAAAAAGTGGACAAATCAGTGGCTTATAGACTGGGCCCCCAGAGCATCCAAACTGAAAAGAAATATATATAACAGAACATATAAAACATATGAATATGAAATATGAAAAACATTGCACCGATCTGACCATCATGGTTGTGTTACCATTGGTGGCCTGAAATACACCCTTCCATGACAGGACTGTTTACAAAGCAAGAGAACGTAATATAAAATAAATAAAGACATCCTCATCGCCTGATACCATGAGCCTTTCTTGCTCAGTACTAACTTAATGATACATAAATATTCCATAGTCGCAGAGCAGATAAATTGATACATTTGACCTAAATGAACCAATCTTGGCCATTATTATTATTATCATTTATTTGTATAGCGCCGCCAAATTCTGTAGCACTGGGTACAATGATAGGGGTGTACAATGACAAAGATTTTTGATAAAATACAAAACATAACAAAACTAAACAAATCTAGTACAGGAGGAACAGGGCCCTGCTCCAGAGAGCTCACAGTCTATAGGTTTAGGGTGCAGAGACTTAAGGTTGGGGTAGCTTGTTACATCGGTTGTAGTTGCAGCAGTGAGTCAGGCAGTTCATGTATTATTTTTGTTCAGATGAGGGATTGAGGAGAGTTGGTATGCCACTTTGAATATGTGGGTTTTCAAGGAGCGTCTGAAGCTATACAATGGGGATTCCCTACATATGTAACAGGTAGTCAAGGAGATACATAAGCAAAAACACACGGACCAACTTAAAAGTAGGCATGGTAACGCCCTATCAACACCACCAACAGTAAATGCGCTGCATCTAGAAAATAATAATAAACAATAAATCACATGGTTGCCATAACCAAGGTATTAAGATTATACAAGAAAACGGCAAGTGGAATACCTCACCAAATGTATCCACCTGGGAAACTTGTTCAATAAAAAAACCAATACACAGGATATATATATATATATATATATATATATATAAGACAATCTACCTAACAGTAGCTATGAACATAGGTCAAAGTCTTCATCACCTGATTGAAATAAAATAAAACAAATAAAAAATTAAACAAAACTTACTGCGCAGTGGTATATTCATATACTCTTATCGTAGGGTGACTGAATAAATCACTACAACCGAGGCAGGTCAATCTCAGACTTCAAAAGAGGCCCCATAAGCATAAATTATAGTCAAAGAGACGTATGCGCGAGGACACCCAGAGCAACCAAAAGAGGAGATACAGAAGGGGCGTGGTAATGCCCTAGCAGTAATACCAATAGAGAATGAGCTGCATAAAAGTAAACAATACACCACATGGTGCCGCCTCATGGTATTAGCCGTAACCATGGCACCTACCCTATACACACTATATGGGAAAACCGAGATACAAATTGGCAGCAAAAGGGGAGCACCCAAGACATCCGAAATAGAAAAAAAAAAATCTACCAAAGATATATAGGAGATCATATGAGAAAGGAGAAACAAACAAAAATAAAACTACACACTACATGATCTATAGTACCTAAAAAATATCAAAACGGGGGGCCCAAATGTGGTGACATAGGTCACAGATTTTATCCCTTGCATATTCACATAGCTGGTTTTAAAATCCCTTCCCCCCAGAAACACCTTATCTGAGCTAGGTGTTTAATTAAAGACACTCCCATTAGCCTTGACTGGCATGTAATAGGCCAAACACCTTTGAATTGAGAATAAAATTGGGAAACACTTTCTTTCTCCCTCACTGTCTTATCCTGCTCCTTCTGAAAAGATGGATGATGTTGGACACATTAGAGAATCTGGCTAAGTATTTCTGGGATAAAATGATGTGATTATTTTAGCAGTGTTGCACAAATCAGGGTAGTGATAGTTGCCCTTTAATACTTATTTGGACTGTTTTGCTGTAAAATATATGTGTATATATATATATATATATATATATATATATCTGTAAATATATTTCTCTTATTATTAACATATATTGATTCCTAATAAATACTTTGGAAACAATGGATAACCTTTTATAGTGTTTATTTGACAACTTGTATTGGTTTAGTGGTTTTACCATAGAATTAGATTTAGTACTAAATTAAAATGATATTTAGTATAAATTAAAAATCCATTATTCATTTTTAAAATTCACACCAAAAGACTCAGTCCAAAAGCCACTAAATCCAAAAACACGTGAAGACTAAAAATAAATGAGATTACAGCTGTGAAGTACAAATTAGAAATTAACTATTAAAACTAAAAAAAAAAAAAAAAAAACAGACTGATACACAGACAGAACACCAACAAAGGCCTATTTATTTTTCTTGTCAGGATGTTGGAATGAAGAACAAGGCAGCAAACTACAGGGAGTGCAGAATTATTAGGCAAGTTGTATTTTTGAGGATTAATTTTATTATTGAACAACAACCATGTTCTCAATGAACCCAAAAAACTCATTAATATCAAAGCTGAATAGTTTTGGAAGTAGTTTTTAGTTTGTTTTTAGTTATAGCTATTTTAGGGGGATATCTGTGTGTGCAGGTGACTATTACTGTGCATAATTATTAGGCAACTTAACAAAAAACAAATATATACCCATTTCAATTATTCATTTTTACCAGTGAAACCAATATAACATCTCAACATTCACAAATATACATTTCTGACATTCAAAAACAAAACAAAAACAAATCAGTGACCAATATAGCCACCTTTCTTTGCAAGGACACTCAAAAGCCTGCCATCCATGGATTCTGTCAGTGTTTTGATCTGTTCACCATCAACATTGCGTGCAGCAGCAACCACAGCCTCCCAGACACTGTTCAGAGAGGTGTACTGTTTTCCCTCCTTGTAAATCTAACATTTGATGATGGACCACAGGTTCTCAATGGGGTTCAGATCAGGTGAACAAGGAGGCCATGTCATTAGATTTTCTTCTTTTATACCCTTTCTTGCCAGCCACGCTGTGGAGTACTTGGACGCGTGTGATAGAGCATTGTCCTGCATGAAAATCATGTTTTTCTTGAAGGATGCAGACTTCTTCCTGTACCACTGCTTGAAGAAGGTGTCTTTCAGAAACTGGCAGTAGGACTGGGAGTTGAGCTTGACTCCATCCTCAACCCGAAAAGGCCCCACACGCTCATCTTTGATGATACCAGCCCAAACCAGTACTCCACCTCCACCTTGCTGGTGTCTGAGTCGGACTGGAGCTCTCTGCCCTTTACCAATCCAGCCACGGGCCCATCCATCTGGCCCATCAAGACTCACTCTCATTTCATCAGTCCATAAAACCTTAGAAAAATCAGTCTTGAGATATTTCTTGGCCCAGTCTTGACGTTTCAGCTTGTGTGTCTTGTTCAGTGGTGGTCGTCTTTCAGCCTTTCTTACCTTGGCCATGTCTCTGAGTATTGCACACCTTGTGCTTTTGGGCACTCCAGTGATGTTGCAGCTCTGAAATATGGCCAAACTTGTGGAAAGTGGCATCTTGGCAGCTGCACGCTTGACTTTTCTCAGTTCATGGGCAGTTACTTTGCGCCTTGGTTTTTCCACACGCTTCTTGTGACCCTGTTGACTATTTTGAATGAAACGCTTGATTGTTCGATGATCACGCTTCAGAAGCTTTGCAATTTTAAGAGTGCTGCATCCCTCTGCAAGATATCTCACTATTTTTTACTTTTCTGAGCCTGTCAAGTCCTTCTTTTGACCCATTTTGCCAAAGGAAAGGAAGTTGCCTAATAATTATGCACACCTGATATAGGGTGTTGATGTCATTAGACCACACCCCTTCTCATTACAGAGATGCACATCACCTAATATGCTTAATTGGTAGTAGGCTTTCGAGCCTATACAGCTTGGAGTAAGACAACATGCATAAAGAGGATGATGTGGTCAAAATACTCATTTGCCTAATAATTCTGCACTCCCTGTATTGCACGTAACACAGCTTGTGCACTGAAAGCAGCCCTTCTTCTTTCTCAGCCATGTCCAGGATGTGTCTTCTACTGGTATATCAGTTTTCACAAGAAGGTCCCTCAGACCAAAGAGGATATAAACCGATACAACTCCAGAAGAGTAAACAGAGTGCATTTATGACAACTGAACCTACCAATCAAGATGATCAACAACAACAAATAACTTTTGTTACATCCTACATGCCAGATAAGAATTGGATCATCAGGGCTATCCGTGATGAATGGAAACTCATTCAATCCGATGCCAATTTACCTTTCACCCTAGGGTGGCGTTCAAGAGAGGACACAAACTGAGGGACCTTCTTGTGAAAACTGATATACCAGTAGAAGACACATCCTGGACATGGCAGAGAAAGAAGAAGAAGGACTGGTTTTGGTACACAAGCTGCGTTACGTGCAACAGTTTGCTGCCTGGTTCTTCATTCCAACAAGAAAATAGAATATCAGATAAACACATTTCTGACTTGCACTACCACACATACCATCTACTTATTACATTGCCCATGCGGCAAGTTCTATACTGGCAAAACCTGTGATGATGCACGCACCAGGAGGGCAAACCACCATTCGATGATTCGCCAAGCACTTCAAACTGGAAAGGCTGATCAACCGGTGGCACTCCACTTTCTGGAAGCTAAACACTCTTGTCAATGAGAGTCCAGATCTATTGATATATGGTTGGTAAATTTCTAAATTTCTAAAAAAAATAATCTAAAAATTGTTTGTTTTAAGCTTCCTTTGATGTACTGTTCTTGCCTTATGATGGTTGCTCTATTTAATGCTGACTTTAGGCCCTTGTTGGTGTTCTGGTTCTGGTGTTTAGTCTTCACATATTTTTGGATTTAGTGTCTTTTGGATGGTGTCTTTTTAGCCCCTGTTTTGATATTTTTTAGGTACTATAGATCATGTAGTGCACCACGGTAGTTTTATTTTTGTTTCTTTCTCCTTCTGTATTGATATGGTCTCCTGCATACATCTATCTATGGTAGATTATTTTAGTTTTTTCTATTCGGATGATTTGAGTGCTCCACTTTTGCTGCCAATTTGTATCTTGGATTTCCCATATAGTGTTTATAGGGTAGGTGCCATGGTACGGTTAATACCATGAGGCGGCACCATGTGGTGTATTGTTTACTTTTATGCAGCTCATTGTCTATTGGTATTACTTCTAGGGTGTACCACGCCCCTTCTGTGTCTTCTCTTTTGCTTGGTCTGGGTGTCCTCGCCAATACGTCTCTTTCACTATCAATTATGCTTAGGGGGCGTTTCTTTTGAAGTCTGAGATTGACCTGTCTTGGTTGTAGCGATTTATTCAGTCACTCTATGATAAGGGTATATGAATATACCACTGCGCAGTAAGTTTTGTTTAATTTTGTATTTGTTTTATTTTATTTTGATCAGGTGATAAGGACTTTGACCTATGTTCATAGCTACTGTTATGTAGATTGTCTCCAACATATATATATATCTCCGGTGTATTGTTTTTTTATTGAACAAGTTTCCCAGGTGGATACATTTGGTGAGGTATTCCACTTGCCGTTTTCTTGTATAATCTTAATACCTTGGTTATGGTTAACAGTATGAGGCAACACCATGTGATGTATTGTTTATTATTATTTTCTAGATGCGGTGCATTGACTATTGGTGTTGTTGATAGGGCATTACCACGCCCCTTTTTTGGTCCATGTGTTTTTGCTTATGCGTCTTCTTGACTACCTGTTAAGTATGGTGGGTGTCTCCGTTGATGGCCGAGATCGGTTCGTTTTGGTCAAATGCATCTATTTATCTGCTCTGCGACTATGGAATATTTATGTAACATTAAGTTAGTCAGTACTGAGCAAGAAAGGTGATGAGGATGTGATCCTTGGCTTCTTTATTTATTTTGAAATACGTTCTCTTGCTTTGTAAACAGTCACGTCATGGAAGGGTGTGTTTCAGCCCACCAATGGTAACACGAGCATGACGGTCAGATTCATATGTTTTATATTTTTTGTTTATATATATTTATTTTCAATTTGGTTACTCTGGGGGCACAGTCTATAAAGCCACTGATTCGTCGACTTTAACGTTGTAAAATCTTTTTGTTCAGCTAATTAGCTGTCAGTTTACACATGCTTGTTTTGCACACGCTGCTTTACAATTGGCAGACTGATGGAGGAGGGCTTAGCAGGGCTTTATAAGTTATGTTTGCACTTAGTTTGTTTGTCAGAGGAAGGGGTTTGTTTACCCCAAAATGTCACATTTAAATAAAACCTTATTTTGATTCACTGTTGACTGAAGACCAGAGAGTGCTTTATTTTGATCTTAGACTTTGTATTACTAAGAGCAACCTGGCAGTTGTGTTCTTCCGGTGAGAGTGCATTCACACTGCTTGTGTGTATATATATATATATATATATATATATATATATATATATATATATATACATACACATACAAAATTATATATATATATTTTGTGTGTATGTGTGTGTGTGTGTGTGTGTATATATATATATATATATATATATATATATACACACACTGGAGTAGTGATGTCACAAAAGGGGTGGAGCTGTGTTCCTTACCGGACTAGCAGAGCAATCATTAGACATTGTGATGCACACAGTCTTTTGCTTGTAGTAGTCTATGATTGGGACAGTCTCATTGTATATGCCTTGTGACTTGTTTTCAATAAATTTGTTATACTTTTTAACCACTTCTGATTCATCTTTTGGAGCTGGAATATCCTTCTTTGCCTTGCCTCCTATTAGGAGCTTCCTGTGCTACTGCCTATATATCTAGAGCTTGATTTTGAAGCTCTAGACAATGTGAGTGCCTTTCTAGGTTCTGCTGTAAAATTTTACATAACCACAGAACTTCACTATATGTGTTTCTTCTTTTTTTCCCTGAGGTTCACCTGCTGAGCATTACCACCATGATAACCTGGGACTTTTATACTTTTTTGTGAACATCACATTTGTTTTTGTATTTTATTATTCCTTATATTGTGATTTAAGCACATTTATATATTGCTTTTTGTTCATATATATATATATATATATATATATATATATATATATATATATATATATATATAGAGAGAGAGAGAGAGAGAGAGAGAGAGAGAGAGAGAGAGAGAGAATAACTCATTGTATAGTTCATTAACAAATCTAGACAGACCAGAAGGCTTGTTTTTTCCACAGAAAACCTCTGAATTACATTGTTTCCAATGCAGCAAATGATTCTCGGTAAGATATGCAAATTAGGTTCACAATGACACACCTTTTTACTTCAAGTCTGCTTTTCAGCAGATTCCCTTAACGCCAAAGCATCGCTGTTCACACAGCTTATAAGCTTAGCTAGGGTTAGTGCAGTGATTCATAACCATCCCAGGACAGACTGTTTTGTGGTTATTGCCACTCATCAGCTGGGAGAAGGTTTGAATCACTGATGGGTGAAGTTGATTTCGGGCAAAATACAACAACATTTAAAATTAGGGGGAGGTAAAAGGTGAGTTTAAAATGCTCCACTACGCACAAAATATAGAGAAAATAACTCATTGTATAATTCATTAACAAATATATATATATATATATATATATATATATATATATATATATATACAGAGAGAGAGAGAGAGAGAGAGAGAGAGAGAGAGAGAGAGAGAGAGAGAGGAGAAATAAAGAGCGCCTAAGAAAAAGGCTAGGTGATATATGCAAAACAGTCTGATGTAATATGCAAACAATATTATGCAAAAACTTATATTGGATAATACAATATCCGGCAATCATATATCTAAAAACATATATTAATATAAAAAAAAATCATGGATCCATGAAGATGAACATGAACAGATATAATGCTGGTTAAACAATGGATAAAAATAGTTACCTGAAATGTCTAGATATAGGTTACTAATCAGTGTCCCAAGGAAGTTTCCAAAATAATGTGTAATGAATAAGTCTCCAATATCCAAATGATTGAAAATTTAAAAAAAATAAAAATCCAAAAAATGTGAAAATTGTGAAAGATAATTTGGAAAAATAGTGAAAAATAAACAAATCGAAAATATATATAAAAAATGTATCTATCAGAAAATAATGAGCAAAAATATGCAAAAAGTGACAATCAAAAATTTAGAGTTTTGTCGGTAAAGACCCGCTGGCTTTTTTCTGGCCGCACCTTCAAAATAACTCTGGTATTGAGAGTCCACAGAATGGCTGCGTTAGGCTCCAAAAAAGGAGCGTAGAGCATATTTAACGCAACTTCAACTCTCGATACCAGAGTTGCTTACGGACGCGGCCAGCCTCAAAAACGTGCTCGTGCACGATTCCCCCATAGGAAACAATGCGGCTGTTTGAGCTGAAAAAAAACCTAACACCTACAAAAAAGCCGCGTTCAGCTCCTAACGCAGCCCCATTGTTTGCTATGGGGAAACACTTCCTACATCTGCACCTAACACCCTAACATGTACCCCGAGTCTAAACACCCCTAACCTTACACTTATTAACCCCTATTCTGCCGCCCCGGCTATCGCTGACCCCTGCATATTATTTTTAACCCCTAATCCGCCGCTACTTACATTATCCCTATGTACCCCTAATCTGCTGCCCCTAACACCACCGACCCCTATATTATATTTATTAACCCCTAATCTGCCCCCCACAATGTCGCCTCCACCTGCCTACACTTATTAACCCCTAATCTGCCGACCGGACCGCCCGCTATTATAATAAAGTTATTAACCCCTAATCCGCCTCACTAACCCTATAATAAATAGTATTAACCCCTAATCTGCCCTCCCTAACATCGCCGACACCTAACTTCAATTATTAACCCCTAATCTGCCGACTGGAGCTCACCGCTATTCTAATAAATTTATTAACCCCTAAAGCTAAGTCTAACCCTAACACTAACACCCCCCTAAGTTAAATAATTTTAATCTAACGAAATTAATTAACTCTTATTAAATAAATTATTCCTATTTAAAGCTAAATACTTACCTGTAAAATAAATCCTAATATAGCTACAATATAAATTATAATGATATTATAGCTATTTTAGGATTAATATTTATTTTACAGGTAACTTTGTATTTATTTTAACCAGGTTAAGAACTATTTAATAGCTAAAATAGTTAAAATAATCCAATCAGCCAATCAGATTGAGCTCGCATTCTATTGGCTGTTCCGATCAGCCAATAGAATGCGAGCTCAATCTGATTGGCTGATTGGATCAGCCAATCGGATTGAACTTGATTCTGATAGGCCTAGATTTGGAGTTTGGCGTTAGCCGTGAAAACCAGCGTTAGAGGCTCCTATCGCTGGTTTTAAGCTAACTCTGGTATTTGGAGTCACTCAAAAAAGGGTCTAATGCTCACTTTTCAGCCGCGACTTTTCCATACCGCAGATCCCCTTACGTCAATTGCGTATCCTATCTTTTCAATGGGATTTTTCTAACTCCGGAATTAAGGTAGGAATATTCTGATTGGCTGATTCCATCGGAACAGCCAATAGAATGCGAGCTCAATCTGATTGGCTGATTGGATCAGCCAATCGGATTGAACTTGATTCTGATTGGCTGATTCCATCAGCCAATCAGAATATTCCTACCTTAATTCCGATTGGCTGATAGAATCCTATCAGCCAATCGGAATTCGAGGGATGCCATCTTGGATGACATCATTTAAAGGAACCGTCATTCATCGTTCAGTCGTCGGCCAGATGGATGTTCCGCGTCGGAGGTCTTCAGGATGCTGCCGCTCCGCTCCGGATGGATGACGATAGAAGATTCCGCTTGGATGAAGACTTCAATCGGATGGAAGACCTCTTCTGCCCCGCTTGGATGAAGACTTCTACCGGATGGAGGACCTCTTCTTGCTCCGCTTGGATGAAGAATTTGGCTCGGCTGGTTTAATTGTAGATAATTATAGGTATTTTATTTAATTTATTTATTGATAGTGTAGTGTTAGGTTTAATTGTAACTTAGGTTAGGATTTATTTTATAGGTAAATTTGTAATTATTTTAACTATTTTAGCTATTAAATAGTTCTTAACTATTTAATAGCTATTGTACCTGGTTAAAATAAATACAAAGTTACCTGTAAAATAAATATTAATCCTAAAATAGATATAATATAATTATAATTTATTATTATTAGGATTTATTTTACAGGTAAGTATTTAGCTTTAAATAGGAATAATTTATTTAATAAGAGTTAATTAATTTCGTTAGATTAAAATTATATTTAATTTAGGGGGGTGTTAGTGTTAGGGTTAGACTTAGCTTTAGGGGTTAATACATTTATTAGAATAGCGGTGAGCTCCAGTCGGCAGATTAGGGGTTAATAAATATAATATAGGGGTCGGCGGTGTTAGGGGCAGCAGATTAGGGGTACATAGCTATAATATAGGTGGCGGCTCTTTGCGGTCGGCTGATTAGGGGTTAATTATTGTAGGTAGCTGGCTGCGACGTTGTGGGGGGCAGATTAGGGGTTAATAAATATAATATAGGGGTCGGCGGTGTTACGGGCAGCAGATTAGGGGTACATAAGTAGAACGTAGGTGGCGGTCGGCAGATTAGGGGTTAAAAAAATGTATTCGAGTGTCGGCGATGTGGGGGGGCCTCAGTTTAGGGGTACATAGGTAGTTTATGGGTGTTAGTGTACTTTAGAGTACAGTAGTTAAGAGCTTTATGAACCGGCGTTAGCCCAGAAAGCTCTTAACTACTGACTTTTTTCTGCGGCTGGAGTTTTGTCGTTAGATTTCTAACGCTCACTTCAGACACAACTCTAAATACCGGAGTTAGAAAGATCCCATTGAAAAGATAGGATACGCAATTGACGTAAGGGGATCTGCGGTATGGAAAAGTCCCTTTTTTGACTGACTCCAAATACCGGCGGTAGCCTAAAACCAGCGTTAGGAGCCTCTAACGCTGGTTTTCACGGCTACTGCCAAACTCCAAATCTAGGCCTTAGTATCTTAGAACTTTTGGTAGTTAAAAGCATGTAATCACAATTATCATCATTTTAGACCCCTTTATCGTTAAACCAGACCTCTCTTGGGTCTTGACTATTGTAACTTGTATATAGGGATTATATGTGGATGAAATGCTAAACAGGAAATAGATGTAAGACCAAAACTGGAGCCCCTCTAAAAATATAGACATTTGCATAGCACCTTGTGGGGACAGGCAAATATTTCTTTGCACACATTAGTAAAAGAAGAATTTATGAAATACTCAAGCAGCCAGTCATAAAATGTTGTTGAACGTAGGTAAGAGGGCAGACTTACATATCGCCTGGCAATGTTGTGTACAGGCTATGGTGATCATCTCGTCTGCAAAAAAACCTGGTGAAACTGTCTTCAGTCAGGAACTCTTCTCTTCGACTACAGCTCTAAGATGCCCTGATCCCACAACAACCAGTGTTAGAACACCGGGAAAAAAATGTAGCAGATCTCTGAAAGGGGAGGGGACACAATTTTCAGTTTGCTAACACCACATTGAAGAAGATTAGAAACTTTAAAGCATGGATTTTCTGTTCTTCTACTTGCCGTGGGTAAAAGGAACAAGGATGTACTGTGGCCCTATCGCTCTGCTGTTTGCGCTCAGCTGCTCTGCTAAAATAATAATAAATTGGCTAAAAAATACCAATGCCGCTCTAACTTTGCGCCCCCCTGCTGGGGCGCTCGAAGACGACTGCCTAGTCTGCCTTATGCAAGCGCCGGGCCTGAATATTGCCATCAAAATTATGCCATTTGAATAAAGTTTAAAATGACTTTCAGGTACTTTTATCTAGTATATGAAACAGAAGAGTTTAAAATAGCATCTTTTTAAAGGTAACATAAATAATAGATTGTTATTTTACTTTTCAGTTTGGCAGCATTTTATTCAGTCAAAGTAAAGGTTTTTGTTTTAACACCTGTCTAGTGAATAGGAGGGTCTCAGATCTCAGCAGCACTTTCTTTTCTAAACAATTAGTGTATGATATAGCTTTTATATAAGGTATTTGTTGCTGCAGGAAGCAATGTTTTATTGTATCTGTGTTATTTGGTTATTGAGGTCTGGCCAAAGCTTGTTATAGCATTCCCCTGAAGTTTATGGTATTATAACTTTTTATTCTTTGCAGATCTTTCAAAAGTCATGTTTTTTCATTTAAGCTATTTTATGGCTATTGCATGACTCAATTTATGGTTATTTATAACCTGTTAACAGGGGTATTGTAGCTCAGACATTAGGAAACTGATTTTGTTAATGCTTATTTTTAACTTTGAAAATTCTGTTTTTATTTGCAGAATTCTCTCATCTCGTCTCAGGCCTTTTGTTTCCAGCCCCAGTACTAAGGAAGAAGATGTGTATGGACCGTTCAGTAATGAACTGAGTGTTCTTTTTTACTTTTTAGATGTTTTTATATTATATTCAGAGAAGTAGGTTTTGCTCTTTTAGAACTTAGCTCTCGTTTTGTAACTTTCTTCTCCAGCGGACCCAAGCAGTAGACTAGAGATATGTCAGTTTACAATCAGATTACTGCAGGACAAGGGTATTCAACTATTGCCCATTATAGAATACTGCCAGGAGTTTTTTTTTACTTATGTGGAGTACTTATTTCTCATTGCATACAATAACGAGTTTTTATTCCTGCTATTTTTAGTTTTGTGATCTGATTTACACAGTGCTTTACTTATTTATGTTTTAATTGGCAAGCCTGCAATCATTGTTAGAGACAGCCTCCATTATTTGTGTTTCAGGGAATATATAGTGAAAAGCCTTTAGTCAAAATCTGTGGCTTTAAAGTGAATGTCAAACTAACATGGATGACTCACGGCATTGTATAGACTTTTAAAAATTAGCCTGAGTTTAATTCATGAAATGTTTGATATTTATTTATTTTCTTACATTTTTACAGATCCGCCGATAAGTGCATTCCTCTCACCTGCCATATTGCTAATTGATTGATAGCTGACGTTTCTTCAAACAACTAATCCTTGTTTCCCCTCCCTGAGGTGTTCAGTCCCTTTGCATAAACGTCACGGCCTGGTGGAAACAAGGATTAGTTGTTTGAAGAAACGTCAGCTATCAATCAATTAGACAATATGGCGGGTGGGAGAGATGCGCTTATCGGCAGATTGGTAAAAATGTAAGCAAATAAATAAATATCAAACATTTCATGAATTAAACTCAGGCTAATTTTTAAAAGTCTGTACGATGCCATGAGGCTTCCGTGTTAACTTGACATTCATTTTAACTATTAGATTCAGGCTAGCTGCTTCTCAAGTCAAAATTCGAGAAGGTTTTAGTTGGGAGCTGTTTTATTGGTTAGTTTTTGCAATTACCTAGGTTCTTCAGTCTGTTATCCTGACTTAGAATTATGCTTAAACTTGGTGTAGGTTTTTATTATGGGTTTTTGATTAGGGTAATTTGAAACTTGACAACCAACACTATTCTGGTTTACAGGACAATGGCTGCATTTTTTTGTGAATTTTAGTATCTAACACCTGTTTATATTCGACACAGTGTGTGATTATTAAGAACTACAAGATAACTCTTTTTCAAGTTGAATGTTGACTGGAAATGAGTCTCTTTCATTATATAGTATTTAGGCTACAGAATCTTTATATGCTTCTATGGCATCTCATTTAGATCATTAGTTTGCTTGCTTCTTCAGCTACTTTCCAGCACCCCTTTTTTTCTCTGGAGGGGTGAATGGGTTTCTTCTCTGTCACCCTAGACTTGACAGATAGGACCTTTGCCTGATGGAATCAGGGGTTTCTTTTTTTTTTCAGGAACATTCATATAATTTGGTGATATTGCTTTGGGCTCATAATTTATTTCTCTAGAGTGAGTGTTTCTATGGGTACCATTTTAGCTGCACTAGGACCTTTCCAATTTTTTCAATGATTTCAGAGTTTTATTAGTGGTTATGCATATATATATATATATATATATATATATATATATAAACATATATAGAAATATATATTATATTTATATATATATATATATATATATATATATATATATATATATATACATACATTTTGGCCTTTTTGGAGGAGGTTTAACATTTTCTGTCTGTGGCTTAGATATCTCTTCCTGTCTTTTCTGTCCTTCAGTTTCCTTCAATTTATTTTGCACAAAGTTTTTAGTTGTGTTGTTCCAGAGAGAATTCCTAATTTTCTTGCTTTTACTTATCTTGTCTTTTTAAGTTTTTTTTTTTTCTTTTCTTTCTGACCCTATGTATTTTGCACTGCTTTGTATTCATCTCATTTAGTAAGTATTTGTCTAGGAAGGCCAAGATAATATGAAATTGACATCATAAACACAAGTAATCTCTATATCTTGGCCTATATCATAGACAATACTTACAAAGTTCCCATCCCTAATTCTTCCATTCTATAGTGGACAGAATTAGGCCTAGATTTAGAGTTTTGTCGGTAAGGACCCGCGTAGCTAACACCGGCTTTTTTCTGGCCGCACCATAAAAATAACTCTGGTATTGAGAGTCCACATAAAGGCTGCGTTAGGCTCCAAAAAAAGGAGCGTAGAGCATTTTTAACGCAGCTTCAACTCTCGATACCAGAGTTGCTTACGCAAGCGGCCAGCCTCAAAAACGTTCCCCCACGATTCCCCCATAGAAAACAATGGGGCTGTTTGAGCTGAAAAAAACCCTAACACCTGCAAAAAAGCCGCGTTCAGCTCCTAACGCAGCCCCATTGTTTGCTATGTGGAAACACTTCCTAAGTCTGCACCTAACACTCTAACTTGTACCCGAGTCTAAACACCCCTAACCTTACACTTATTAACCCCTATTCTGCCGCCCACACTATTGCTGACCCCTGCATTTCATTATTAACCCCTAATCTGCCGCTCCGTAAACCGCCGCTACTTACATTATCCCTATGTACCCCTAATCTGCTGCCCCTAACACCGCCGACCCCTATATTATATTTATTAACCCCTAATCTGCCCCCCACAACGTCGCCTCCACCTGCCTACACTTATTAACCCCTAATCTGCCGAGTGGACCTGAGCGCTACTATAATAAAGTTATTAACCCCTAATCCACCTCACTAACCCTATAATAAATAGTATTAACCCCTAATCTGCCCTCCCTAACATCGCCGACACCTAACTTCAATTATTAACCCCTAATCTGCCGACCGGAGCTCAAATATAATTTTAATCTAACGAAATTAATTAACTCTTATTAAATAAATTATTCCTATTTAAAGCTAAATACTTACCTGTAAAATAAACCCTAATATAGCTACAATATAAATTATAATTACATTGTAGCTATTTTAGGATTAATATTTATTTTACAGGCAACTTTGTAATTATTTTAACCAGGTACAATAGCTATTAAATAGTTAAGAACTATTTAATAGTTACCTAGTTAAAATAATTACAAAATTACCTGTAAAATAAATCCTAACTTAAGTTACAATTAAACCTAACACTATACTATCATTAAATTAATTAAATAAAATACCTACAATTAAACCTAACACTACACTATCAATACATTAATTAAATACAATATCTACAAATAACTACAATGAAATAAACTAACTAAAGTACAAAAAATAAAAAGAACTAAGTTACAAAAAAAAAATATATCTACAAACATAAGAAAAATATTGCAACAATTTTAAACTAATTACACCTACTCTAAGCCCCCTAATAAAACAACAAAGCCCCCCAAAATAAAAAATGCCCTACCCTATTCTAAATTACTAAAGTTAAAAGCCCTTTTACCTTACCAGCCCTGAACAAGGCCCTTTGCGGGGCATGCCCCAAGAAGTTCAGCTCTTTTGCCAGAAAAAAAAACATACAATACCCCCCCCAACATTACAACCCACCACCCACATACCCCTAATCTAACCCAAACCCCCCTTAAATAAACCTAACACTAAGCCCCTGAAGATCTTCCTACCTTATCTTCACCATACCAGGTTCACCGATCCGTCCTGAAGAACTCCTCCGATGTCCTGATCCAAGCCCAAGCGGGGGGCTGAAGAGGTCCATGATCCGGTAGAAGTCTTCATCCAAGCGGGGCAGAAGAGGTCTTCCATCCGATTGAAGTCTTCATCCAAGCGGGGCAGAAGAGATCTTCCATCCGATTGAAGTCTTCATCCAGGCGGCATCTTCTATCGACATCCATCTGGAGCGGAGCGGCAGCATCCTGAAGACCTCCGACGCGGAACATCCATCCTGGCCGACGACTGAACGACGAATGACGGTTCCTTTAAATGACGTCATCCAAGATGGCGTCCCTCGAATTCCGATTGGCTGATAGGATTCTATCAGCCAATCGGAACTAAGGTAGGAATATTCTGATTGGCTGATGGAATCAGCCAATCAGAATCAAGTTCAATCCGATTGGCTGATCCAATCAGCCAATCAGATTGAGCTCGCATTCTATTGGCTGTTCCGATGGAATCAGCCAATCAGAATATTCCTACCTTAATTCCGGAGTTAGAAAAATCCCATTGAAAAGATAGGATACGCAATTGACGTAAGGGGATCTGCGGTATGGAAAAGTCGCGGCTGAAAAGTGAGCGTTAGTCCCTTTTTTGAGTGACTCCAAATACCAGAGTTAGCCTAAAACCAGCGTTAGGAGCCTCTAACGCTGGTTTTCACGGCTAACGCCAAACTCCAAATCTAGGCCTAGGAATGGTGATAGGTAGTCAGGTGATCATTTTATAGGTGTGTCCACGCCTCCTCTGGGGGAGGAGTATCTTAATTGGTAATGTCTAGTATATAGGCCAAGATATAGAAGTTACTTGTGTTTATGATAAAAAAAAGTTGTATTATCTATACCTATATACCTATGGGAATAGATATATAGGTATAGGTATATATAGATATATATAGAAATATTATTTAAATTAAAAATAACATTTATGTGTATGTATATATATATATATATATATATATATTATAGCCCTTTGCAGTCAAATACATGGCCATATAACTATGGACCCTTATGAAAATATGTTATTACTATTTATATGAATCATTTTTATCAGTGTTTATGTAAATTTTAATGTATTTATGTTGTATTTGGTGCAACTTTTATTTTAGCCCTAACACTTTACGCAAGGTCTTCAGTTGCGCTAACTAGATGCATTAAATTCAATTGCACTTGAGTGAACTTGTTTACTTTCAACTTGTAATACGCATGCAAATTAACCCAACACAATATTATAATATTGTTCGCACACGAAAGTTAGCATGTCGCTTGAAATCTAGCCAAATGTCTTTCAAAATAGACCAATGTTTATTTAAAACTTTCTGTATGTTCTTGTTAGCATGTGTAGTGAAAAATAAATTACTATTTCTACCTGATGAACATTTAGATTTGACCTTTCTCTTGTCGGAAGGCTTATTAATAAGAAACCTTCTATCCACAGATCTTGCTACTAGATATCTACTAAAGAAACAGGGTAACCTTTTTCAAGAAATCTTTTCTTTAAAATAAAACTTTGCTCCTCATAGTCGACTAAAGTGCTAGTTTCAACAAATTCTTCTAGGTGGTCCATACGTTACATTGACTTTCTATGGTGTATAATGATTACTAATGTACTCTGTAAAATATTATTGCTATCCATTGGATTAAAGAGATACTAAACCCAAATTTTGTATTTCATAATTCAGGTACAGCATGCAATTTTAAGCAACTTTCTAATTCACTCCTATTATCAATTTTTCCTCGTTCACATGCTATCTTGATTTTAAAAAGCTAGACTGTAAGCTTAAGATCCGTCCCATTTTTGGTTCAGCACCTGGGTAGCGCTTGCTGATTGGTGGCTAAATGTAGCAAACCAATCAGCAAGCACTACCCAGGTGCTGAAGCAAAAATAGGCCGGATCCTAACCTTACATTACTGTGATTTAAAATAAAGACAACAAGAGAACAAAGAAAATGTGTTAATAGGAGCAAATGAGAAAGTTGCTTAAAATTGCATGCTCTATCTGATTCATGAAAGAAAAAATTTGGGTTTAGTATCCCTTTAAAATATTAGAACACAATTGTTCCACTGCTAGCTTTAGAGAGAGTCAAATAAAATAGAGGAAATGACAATACATAGTGACAAATGTAAACCCATAGCATTAGAAACTAATGATTAACAAATAATTAAACAGAACTATTATCACACGTCCAAATAAACAAAAGGTCATCAATGAAATGGCCATAAAAAACAAACAAACAAACAGATTTTCCCCATAGTCAGAATGATAAATGTAATCTCTTATAAAAATTCCAATACAGAGATAAGGTAAACTAGGGGTATGCCTGGTTTCTATGGTAGTTTCCTTAATCTGAATACAATTTGTCCAGAACTAATAACTATGCCCTAATAGATATGTGTATTTGTGTGTATATATATATATATATATTTTTTTTATTACTTTTTTCCCATATATATACTTTTTTCCCATATATTCAGTAAGTGTTTAACTCCTATAATTCTTGCACTAAATAATGGCTAATAGCCTTAATGCATAGATTATATGCAATGTTCAAATACAGGGAAGATGGTCCTCATTTATATTAACATCATCCAATTTCTAAAGTAGATAAGTAGTATCCTTAACAGTATCCTTAACATAGGAATCCAAATGGTCACATAAAGTTGTAAAAAAAAATAACATAAGCAGATATATAGAGGCCCATTTATCAAGCTCCGAATGGAGCTTGAGGGCCCGTGTTTCTGGCGAGTCTTCAGTCTAAAGACCGCTGCTCCATAACCCTGTCCGTCTGCTCTGATGAGGCGGACAGAGATCGTGACAATTCAACCCGATCAAGTACGATCGGGTTGATTGACACCCCCCTGATGGTGTCTGCAGGGGGCAGTGTTGCACCGCAATGCTGGATACGGAGAGCGTATTGCTCTCCGCATTCAGCGATGTCTCTCGGACCTGATCCACACTGTCGGATCAGGTTAGACAGACATTTGATAAATAGGCCTCAATGTCTGTTAAATTTCAAATCCCTGCTATGATTGCATGTTATGGAGGTTTTGTTATATTTCTATGGATTTATGGTAGATGTCAATAGAATGCTATGGGGCAGATTACAAGTGGAGCGGTATTTAACGCTCCCGCTCGCACGCTAACTCTTCGCGTGTTGGGTAGCATTTGTATTACAAGTTGAAAGAAAATGTTTTCACTTGTGCACTAACCTGATGAGTGAAAAAAGCCAAACTTAGAATATCGCTCCCACGTTAAGATATTCCCCCATAGAAGCCAATGAAGAAAAAACTAACACCCTACTCGCTCACAAACCTGATCACATATTCTCAAGTGCACTAACCCGGTTTGAAAATATGAATATTTCCCATTCTAATGGTCTTCATATATCAGAATATGTTCTATTTATTCATAAATACATATTTCTACATATATGATGTTTTTTGATAAAATAGATATCTATACCAATATATATATATATATATATATAGATAGATGATTATATATATATATATATATATACATACATGAATATACTATATATATATATATATATATATATATATATATATGTATATATATATATATATATAGCACTTTTCCTGCCTTTTTTTCTAATACCTGAGACCTCATATCTTTAAGCCCTTTTTGAGCAATTTTTTTTTTTTAAATCATTTTTATTAGATAATGTTATAATGAGTGTAACTGTACTTTGTAATATATCTTTAATGTGTTTTGTGACACTTTTTTTGTTTAAGAAACAGGCAACCAGATCTCTGGGGACGCACTATTCCGACGAGAGTTAACTTCAATTGTGCTCAAGCTATTGTGTTTACTTTCAACTTTTAATATGAACGCTACACCCAATGTGTGTAGACAGACGTGATACACCTCTTTTCGCTCACACGTAACTGGCCTCATATTGATTTTAGTTGTATTTGACATCCAGTATCAATCTGATATAACAGTACCTTTCAATACCAAATTGTTCCTTCACATTGCCTTTAGAGTTCAAGTTTAAACTGGCTGGTTATGGGAAAATCATGACACTGCTGTGAAACAATTAAGCTTGCTTAAAGCTCAAAACCCCTAGTGAGTAATGACATAAAGGAATTTTTATACCTCATTAATATCAACAGGATTGCACTATTTGCTTCTTTTTTATTTTGAGGTGCAGTCTGGGATTGTGGAAGTAACTAAATAATCAGTTTGTGCATCAGTTTATTTTCCTACTGTGATACTATACCATACACAATGGAGTCACCAATATATAATATTTTTTTTTTATACCATATATAAAGATATATAAATATATATAGAAATATCTATTTTGGAATAAAAAGAGCATTTCTCCTAAATGAAGAACATTGGAATGTTAATGCTTTTTATTAAAACTTTAAAATTAAAAACTCTTTAACAGGCACATCAGTGGACAAACAGTATGTAATATGGCACTTCACAGTACTCATATTTCATATTGTGGAATGTAATGTGCCATATTACATAATGTTTGTCCACTGATGTGCCTGTGAAAGAGTTTTTAATTCTAAAGTTTTAATAAAACGTTTTTGTTATCTATATAGCAGTTGAGGCAGGATGGCACTATTTTCTTAATTTTTCTGAGGGGTAGTCTAGAATCTATCATCTATTGTGATACTATACCATACACATTAAAGTCACTAATATACATTTTTATTCATTTATATACAATAGCTAAACTGTATATACAGATCTATATAGAAATATCTATTTAAGAATACAAAGACCATTTTCTTCTAAATGAAGAAAATTGGAATGTAAAATATTTATATTAAAACATTAAAAATTCTTAATTATTTTTCAAGTTATAGGGGCATATTTATCATATTTATCAAGCTCCGTACGGAGCTTGATGTCCCGTGTTTCCTTCAGGCTTGCCGGAAACAGAAGTTATGTAGCAGCGGTCTAAAGACCGCGGTTCCATAACCTGTCCGCCTACTCTGAGGAAGCGGACAGAAATCAAGCCACGAATCTGCAGGGGGCGGCATTGCGAAAGCAGTTCACAAGAACCGCTGGTGCAATGATAAATGCCGACAGCAGCATTTATCGATGTGCAGCAGACATGATCCGCTATATCGGATCATGTCCGCTTGCACCATAGTAAATAGGCCCCTTGTCATATACCATATACTTTTTAACCTTTATAAAAAAAAGTTATAATATGTATATGAAATATTTTAAACAGATAGTGTATAAGTGTAATAGTTTATTTTAATATACTTATGTTGTGTTTAGTGAACATTTTTTTTAACCCTTAAACTTTACGCTAGGTCTTTGCTCACGCTAATTCGCTGAGCACAAATTTTGTTTGTGCTTGAGCACACCCGTTTACTTTAAACTTGTAATATGCAGGTAAGTTAGTGCAGTCGCGATATATAACCAACTTTAACATGTCATTTGTAATCTGTCATAAATAGTCATTTATTTCATTTTAAGTTTTGATTGGGTAGGAGGGGTTTGTTTGCTGGTATAGCCTGATGAAACAGTGTACTGAGAAATGCAACGCTTTTGTTATATTTTAGCAAATATGTTTAACATAAACCTGCTGTTTATTCCTTATTGAGAGTATTATCAAATATGTAAGAACTTTCTGGGTCATTGGCCTCGGCTCTCCAAAAAAAGAGGAAGTTTCTGGATTGTGTGATCTCTGACTAGCTGTGTACCCCATTGATGCAGTGGCGGTAACAGTATCTTTAAGTGATGGACGCAGGAGTGGCCGCCAAAAGAAAAAAGCTTTAAGATATACCAGTGTCCCCTCATCCCATGTGGGTGTTTGTGAGCCTTGGATTGCCAGATAATGAGATGCTGCCCCTCCAGGGTCAAATGAGCTTATTCCTCCCAAATAGGGTTGGGAACTCAAGAGGACCAGAAGGATTGCCTAACCTACAAGCTTAAAATACATTCAGCATTATTCCTTTCTCTTATATACTTTGGTTATTTTTCTGCTTTAAAATTGCAAAATATGAAGTCTCCTGTCTTGCAATAAAATGGTAATTATTCTAGCCTTGTTTACCGAATAATCTAGATTTTATTAAAGATAGGAGGCAAGTATTTTCCCTCCCTATGGTACCTTTTAATGGACCCTTACAGACAATGTATATTAGAGAAGTATGATTTTGTTTTCATTCTGTTCTTATTGTTTTAGTTGGTTTGACCACATGTATATATTGTATTTTTATATTGTATTTACTATTCCATGTTGTTGTTGCTGTTTTTTCTCTAGATACACATCCTTTTGTATTTCACAGTTAATATGCCTTATCTATTGTATTTCATCGTTTAGTGTGATGATCATAGATTCCTGATTTGTGTATTCAGCTGCTGAATGAATGTTCCATCATGAGATTCCTGGATTTCCTGGTCTGTCTGTTCATCTGTTCCTTATGACATTTTAATATTTTAGATTTGCCTTGATTCCGATCTACCAGTTCAACCCATGAGGATGTTGTGTTTTGCTTGGTTTTGGGTCTCCTCTTGCTACTGGGTGATGGCATTGGAAAGAAAAGAGGAAGTAGAGACAATGGGGCCGATTTATCAAATGGGGGGCGGACATGACTCGCTGTAGCATTTAACATTGCACAAGCAGTTCTGGTTAACTGCTTGTGCAATGTCGCCCCCTGCAAATTCGCGGCCAATCGGCCACTAGCAGGGGGTGTCAATCAACCCTATCGTATCTGATCGGGTTGATTGCTGTCTGCCGCCTCAGAGGCGGAAACAGGGGCATCAGCGGCCATTCGGCCCTTGAAAAATTGGCTCCAGTGTTCCTTGAATTTGATACATAGTGCTGAGATCTTATTGGTTGCTTATTTTTCTTGCTATGATGTCACTCTGTCTTTACTGCTGTTGGTATTCAATAAAGAACTGAATACAAAATACTCCTGTCTTTAATAAAATCTAGATTATTCAGTCACCAAGGCTAGAATAATCAACATTTTACTTTAAGCCGATGAACCTTTGAGAATTGGGTCCTTAGTGTTTAAATAAGTTTAAATAAGTCTGTGTCAGATGAAGAGGGGTAGTGTAGGAAGTGTTGATTAGCAGTATTATTAAAACATAATGACATGAAAGCACAGTTTAAGTGCCAGCAATGAAAGAAAAGAGTTGTTGCAGTTTTGGCACATAACGATTCAATTCAGAGTCTTATGAACTATTTAAATGATTTGTGACTAAGATATTCCCAGACCTTTCACAATACACAATGAGGAAGAGAGGGTCTTTTCGTGAGATTACTACGGCCTTAAGAAAACAGGGTATAAAATATCGCTGGGGATACCTGACTAAACTAAACTTCAACAGATAAAGGTAAAGACTTACTCAATCGCTGGGTCTCTGAGCCCACACAACCTCCTAGTCAATCACTGAATACTAATAACCAAACAACGGATATTCAAGACTCTTTACCACCAAGAATGGAGAATGGAGTCCACTACCTTAGAGACCTCAACCACCCAAAAGACAGAACCTTGAAGTGGATCCTACACCTGAGGATTAGCTTGAATGCCCTTCTCATTTTCTGGACTTACTTTTGATCCTTTGTTGACTTTGAACAAACAGTAATGTATATTTTAAAGTGAAAAGTTAATCTGTTTAATTATGCTAACTTGTTTTTCAGTTTAGGTTGGACTTAAAAGTTTAAAATATTGCATATTGATCTCAAATACTTGTTGCCTATAGTGTTTTACTTATAGTGTTTTACTTACAATGTAAAATCAATCTCACATAATATACTATTAGCCTATATTTGAATTACATCACATGGCTCTGGCCTGCGCTGGTCGCGGACTAGATCCCAAGAAGGGAAGTAAAGTTAATAAACGCTGTAAATACACCTGATGGATACATATTGGGAGCTACTATACCGAGTCCAAATGTTAACCAACGATGTTCTTTGCTGCAAAAGGGGTCTGTAACTCTCTTCCCCTGACCTAGAGGTTAAAAACGTACATGCCTACATCTCACACAAAAAATAGAAATATAACCATGAGACATGTTTTACTCCTTAAATCCAACTACAGAGGTACACACAATTAGTCCCATAGTCTACTCCCTTCTATAATAGTTGGAACGACTGAAAAGCAGAGATAGAAATATACAGATACACCTCAATATTAATGTTCTCCCATACTGATATTGTTTACATTCTTCGACAGGCAGACCCATAGTTTACCACTATTAGTAAACAATTCTCTTTTGTATGTGAGAGTAATGGTCCTCGGAATACAAGGTAACTGTACTAAAATAATGGCTTCTACCTACAGACTCATACTAGTAGCAAACGAAAGGTCACAACATCTAAATTAAATTTTATGTTTGAATGTGTATTGTTAATCTTTTGTAAATTGTTATTTTATGGTCTTCCTTTAATGTTTTGAGTTGTATTAACCCTTACTTGACTTGCACCTTATTACATACAATGTCCTTATTTTAAAGCTATAAATAGCATGTTGCATGCAGACATTCCTCTTACCATTATACCACATTTGATCTCCTACTTAATATGCTTGATCTTTTAACCTGTGTTTGGGACCAGATGGAAGACAAACCAGGGAGGGAGACTGGGCCTGTCTCCTGTCACTATGGGGGATATCCCTCCCTTTTTTTTTTAAATGTTTGCCTTCCGTCTGGCCTCAGCAATAGGTTTTCTTCTCCCCCGCCCATATACCTACCGGCATATACCTAACGTCTCCAGAAAGGGGTAAACTCCCCTATGTTCATTAGATCTTTTGCTCATTTTCACTACCCTTATACCCTGCTGATATGACAACCCACATTCCCTTATACAGCCCACTCAGTGAGCCTGGAAAAACGTATGTAACATTCTTTTATCTCTTTCCAGATACTTAGTTTAACATAGTGTCTCCAGGGAGATCAGGTTCTCATTTAATCAGACAACAGACACATATTGCTAACCCTTAGTTCCCTTAAACAAATAGCTCCACACTCCCCCCTTCCAATAGAGATTACTTTGTAAGCAAAGGAAAATACTACCTTCCAGAGGCTACCTGTTTGCATAGCAGTGGGACAGCTGAAATGAAGGTCTGTGTATTTTCTTTCAAGACTGGGGCATACTGTATATACTTTAAAATCAGGCTGAAGGAGAGAGATATATTAGCGTCAGATTGGCCTGCAAAGAATTTAAAGGAATGGGGAGGGTATATCTATGGACATTTGAGTTAAGGGTCATTCAAGCAAAAACACAGGGAAAGTTCAGAATTACAGAGATAAGACAGAGGTATTCATGTAGGGGAATAAAACCATTAAACAAAGTACAAAAAGGATATATGGGTAACTTTTAACATATTGGTCAGCCATAATGGTGATAAAATATGCATTTAAAATAATAAAGGGGGTTAGACTTAGGGGCATATTTATCAAGCTCCATATGGAGCTTGATGGCCCTTGGAGGCTCACTGGAAAAAGAAGTTATGAAGCAGCGGTCTAAAGACCGCTGCTCCATAACCTGTCTGCCTGCTCTGAGGTGGCGGACAGAAATCAACCCGATAGAATACGATCGGATTGATTGGTGGCTGATTGCCGTTAATCTGCAGGGGGCGGCATTGCACCAGCAGTTCACCAGAACTGCTGGTGCAATGATAAATGCCGACATGTCTGCTTGCACCATATTGAAGGGACACTAAACGATGCAAAAAAGTTAGTTTAAATCTCTCAATCCATATATTATAATGATATTTGTAATTAGCTTTGCATGTCAGATTTTTACCGTAATATAGATATGCTTCTCCAAAAATGTATTGATTTCCAAACCCACCATTCTCATATTATTTTTCATGCATGAATCATTTACGATAACCTGAGTTATCAAGATGTCAGACTTTGTGTGTAATGCGCATGTGCAATCTTCTTTACACGTCATGACATACGTCACGTTCCATTGAAACCATAGAAGTTTGGTTTGGGTAAGTGAGGCATCGAAGTGGAAATCTGCGCATGCACGAATGGCCATATAGTATTGCGCATGCGCCGGGTGACCGGGTGACGAAAACAAGCGATAATGATATGCACGAAATCGAAGTGTGATTGGAGAATATTTTTTGAATTGAAGGCACCAGAAACGGGGGTTTGGCTTCGATGACGTATTTTTAAAAATCTAATTTATAATATTATTCATCTTCTAATGCTCGTTTTCCGGTCAAAGTGGGTAAGTTTTGATATTTAAGTTTTTGAGATACGATTGTGATAATATTATGATAACAAAAAATTCAAAGATTTGGAATCCTTTAAATAGGCCCCTTAGAATCCTTTGCAATTCATTTTTCATTTTCAATTTTGGCTAATTTGATTGCTTTTTTGCATGCTTTGTTATATTCCTTATAATTTTGGTATGTTGAGTCTCTACTATTTGCTTTGAATAATTTAAATGCCCTACGTTTTTTCCTAATTTCTCTTAACACATTTTTATTTAGCCACATTGGCTTGAATTTTTTATTTTTATAACCATATGGTATTTGTTGATATGTATATTTATTTAACAAAGTTTTAAATGTTATACATTTATCCCTTGTAATTTTATTGGAGAATATTTTGTCCCAATTTATGTTATTTAACGATTTCCTTAAATCATTGAATTTTTCTTTCTTAAAATTAAAAGTCTTAGTTAAACCTTTAAGACACTGCTTAGGAAAAGAGTTTTCAAATGTGACCATGTTATGATCACTGTTACCCAAATGTTCTTTGACTTCTATGTTTGATATTATATCTGTATTGTTTGATAGCACTAAATCCAATATAGCTTTACTCCTAGTTGGCTCCTCTATTAATTGTGACAAGAAGTTATCCCTGAGAATATTTAAAAATCTATCCCCCTTAGCTGACTTACTAGTTTCATTGGCCCAGTCTATATCAGGGTAGTTAAAATCTCCCATAATTACAGCACTGTTATTAGCAGCCTTACCTATTTGCATTAGTAGTTGAGTTTCCTCCAGGTCACTAATGTTGGGGGGCTTGTAGCATGTTAAAAGTAATATTTCTTTAGGATTTTCCCCCCACTCTTTATTTTAACCCACAGGGTATCTATACCTGTATCATAAATATCTTCCCTTATTTCAGGTTTAAGGTTAGGTTTAATATACATGCAGATTCCTCCACCCCTTTTATTATTCCTGTCCCTCCTAAATAAAGTATACCCCTCTAAGTTAAATGCCCAGTCATGTGAATCATCCCACCAAGTTTCAGTTATACTGATAACATCATAGTCCTCTTCTGAAACTAAGAGCTCCAGCTCCCCCATTTTACCTGTCATGCTTCTTGCATTTGTTGTCATACATTTAATTTTCATGTGCTTTCTGCTGATACTTGGTGTGCTTTCCTCCTTACTTTCTAATGTGACATTTCTTAAGTCATCTCTTCCTTGAGATATTATAGGAGTGACATATTCACAAACTGATCTCTCTGTTCTATTGTGTTCTAACTGACCCTCCCCCCTTTGCCTAGTTTAAAAGATGCTATAAACATGCTACCATCCTTTCCCCCAACACACCTGCACCCATGTCATTCAGGTGCAATCTATCTATACTGTACAAAATGTACCTAAGTAAAAAATGTCAGCCCAGTGCTCTAAAAAGTCAAACCTCTAATTTTTACACCATGTTTTTAACCATGAATTAACAGACCTTAGCTCCTTCTGCCTTACTGAGTTAGCACACGACACTGGTAATATCTCAGAAAATATTACTTTGGAGGCCCTTGCTTTAAGCTTGCTACCTAATTCCCTTAAGTCATTTTTTAGGACGCTCCATATCCCGCTGATTCCTTCATTAGTACCAATATGTACCATGACTGCAGGATCAGACCCACATCCCTCTAACAATTTATCAATATGCTATACAATATGCCTAACACGAGCTCCTGGAAGACAGCAAACTGTTCTATTTAAAGGGTCTGGATGACAAATGACCCTATCAACCTTCCTAATAATAGAGTCTCCTACCACCAACATCTGCCTCAGGCCCTGACTTGTATAGCCCTCTTCCATGACTGAAGGACTGTTCACTATACTAGGCTAAACAGCCCTCTCTGACACTGCCACCCCTGAACTGATATCCCCAACATCTTCACTCAATCTAGCAAATCTGTTGGGGTGTACCAGCTCCGAACTGGCCTGTTATTTCTACTCACCTTTACTTCGCCCCCTAACTGTGACCCAGCTACATTCTGGAGTCTCCTCATCTGAATCCTCCCCATTCCCACTGCTAGAACCATTAGCAACCAGCTCAGTCCTATCAATTTCCCTTTCAAGTGACTGAATTTCATGCAGTGTTGCAATTCGTTCCTCCAGAACTCCAATACAAGTTTCTAAAGAGACAATATGCTCACATTTGCCAGAGACATATAATCCCTGAAGTGGCTGCTCCAGTGATGCAAACATGTGGCAAGCTGTACACTGAAGGAGATTCCCACACATTCTTACTAAAAGGTTTAACTTAAAAACATAAAATAATTATATTTCCCCTTGGTTACTCCAAATCCGTGTTTGCCTAACTACATTGTTTAGCTAACTGCTTACTTAAACAGACAATCTTACTTTAACAGATAATCAAGGCAGCAGACCCTCTCAGAGCAGGCTCACAGAGTTACTGTGCTATATTTATAGTCTAGGTAGGCCCAAACAGGTGAAAATAATCCCTCCCCTTATTACCCACACAGGAAACAAAAAAAAAAAAAAAAAAAATGAAGGGTAGAAACAAACGAAAAAAGTTTTTTTTTTTTTTAATTACTTGTTACCATGTATAAATTGACAATATCATACGTTGTAATATTGTTTTACTGTTAAAAAAATAAAATATTTGTGACTAAAAAAATGTCTGTAGTTTCATGATATTTGTTTATGGGGTTGTTTATAATTTATTAATGAAAATCTATGTGTCCATTATTGTCTTCATACCAGCAATTGACATTGTCTTCATGGCAGCAATAGTGCAGCAGGACGACAGTTTAAACTTAAAGGGACAGTCTACTCCAGAATGGTTATTGTTTAAAAATATAGATAATGCCTTTATTACCCATTCCCCAATTTTGCATAACCAACACAGTTATTTTAGTATACTTTTTACCTCTGTGATTACCTTATATCTAAGCCTCTGCAGACTGCCCCCTTATTTAAGTTTTGTTGACAAACTTGCATTTTAGCCAATCAGTGCTGACTCCTAAGTAACTACACTGGAGTGAGCACAATGTTATCTATATTGCACACATGAACTAGCACTGTCTAGCTGTAAAAACTGTCAAAATGCACTGAGATAAGAGGTGACCTTCAAGGGCTTAGAACTTAGCATATGAGCCTACCTAGTTTTAGCTTTCAAAAAAGAATATCAAGGGAACAAAGCAAATTTAATGATAAAAGTAAATATTGTTTAAAATTGCAGGCCCTATCTGAATCATAAAAGCTTAATTTTCACTAGACTGTCCTTTTAAAGTCAAAATAGTAGCTAGCACAATACATTTAGGGCCAGAGCGTTGCGTAATATTGTGCTTTGTACTCCACTCAGTAATACCATTGTACGTACATGTGTGCTGGTATTATAAGTGCAGCGCTCACAAACCAGCAGCCACAGCATACCACCTAGCACAGCGTTAAGCAGCAATAAATAAATATATATGTATAAGCTTATATACATATTTATTTATTTGTTTATATATACACAAATTAACACATAAATATATATGTATATAAGCATTTATATTTATTTATAGAGAAAACACAGTCCTCCATTTGCCTTCATGTAAAGGCACTTTTCAAACCGCACATCCCCTCTCTTTAATCTCTTATAACTGCTTTGCACCATTTTTTTTTATTTAAAAAAGGTCATATTTATTGTGCATTTTAATGTACTGTCCTCTTATTTTGGGGCTATTGAGCAACTTTTATTTTTAACCAGAGGTCTGACCTCTGGTTAATTGCGCTTTGCACAAAATGAAACATGGTCACATTAACCAGTCACTTGCAATGGCTGGTTATTTAACATGCGCTCATAAATGGGCAAATTTGCTCCTTTATAGGCACACGTTAAGATAACGCTCCACTCGTAATGTGGCCTTATTGGGTGACACAAGAATGGGTCAACTGACAAACCATTGCTTGATTACTAAGCTTATATTTTAATCAGTTACATTTTAAACAAATATTTTAAAATATACAAGGTTCCTTACAGGACCAATTGTAAACCTACTTGGATGTTATTTATTTTTATCTCATGGGGATATTAATATGCTCACCGTCCACTTCTTTAAAGTACAATGAAAACTGGTGTTTGTCAGTCAAGAGCTATAGCAAATCTATAACTTAAAATTGAGTAGCTAAATTAAGCGTATAGTGTGATTCTGTGCAATTTGCACTTACCTCACACTAACCTAGCAGTAACTTATTTATTATCTGCTTTTTGTTTGTTAAAACATTGCTACAAAACTCAATACTGCCTAGAAATCAATAATAGTTTATAAGAAGCCACTTGGCAGGTTGGCTGTGGCTGGATTACTGAATAGATAGATGAAAGAGAAACGGACAGACAGACAGATAGATTTGTAGATGTCTTAAGGAATTGCCATTCACATAATAAACCATTTGCCTGTACTTTTTTACATCTATTGACTCTATTCCTGGAGGAACTGTGAGTATTTCTAAAAACTGCATATATTGAAAAGAGAAAAAACAATAATCTTTTGTAAAATGTGTCACATATTTCCATATTAGAATATGTCAAAATGCTATTCTATTTTTTGTACCACGTTAGTGTTATTTTATAATGCTAATGCTTATAAATGATTGACATACGATTGACTCATTTTATATATTAGATTTTAATAGCAGGCTTTTATTATGTCTCTTTAGCAAAGGAAGTTTTGGAAAAATATAGGATAATCCAAAGCCTTTTTAAACTATTTTTTCATTATTTTTTTAAGCGTGCATATTAAAATGTTTTGCCATAAAAATAGCTGTTGATTTAACAAAAAATAAATATACGTATCAGTCAGTAAGTAATCTGTCCCTATGGCTGAGAACAGTTAGCCAGATATTATTGGGTGGGATATTGAAAGTAAGATGGGAATAAGAGTTTGTGAGGGAATGAGAGTTTCTGTGTGTGAGGGAACGTTTGTGTGTGTGAGTGTGAGAGAGAGATGTGTGTGTGTGTGTTTATGTGAGGAAGGGACCATTTCTGTGTGGGTGTGTCTTTGTGTATGAGGGAGATTCTGTGTGTGAGGGAGAGCTGTGTGTGTTTATGTGAGGGAGGGAGCAATTCTGTGTGGGTGTGTCT
This sequence comes from Bombina bombina, assembly GCF_027579735.1. Lineage (NCBI taxonomy): Eukaryota > Metazoa > Chordata > Amphibia > Anura > Bombinatoridae > Bombina > Bombina bombina. The sequence continues at coordinate 890,358,574 of NC_069503.1, read as the reverse complement.
TTGTGTATGAGGGAGATTCTGTGTGTGAGGGAGAGCTGTGTGTGTTTATGTGAGGGAGGGAGCAATTCTGTGTGGGTGTGTCTTTGTGTATGAGGGGGATTCTGTGTGTGAGGGAGAGCTGTGTGTGTTTATGTGAGGGAGGGAGCAATTCTGTGTGGGTGTGTCTTTGTGTATGAGGGAGATTCTGTGTGTGAGGGAGAGCTGTGTGTGTTTATGTGAGGGAGGGAGCAATTCTGTGTGGGTGTGTCTTTGCGTGTGAGGGAATTTCTGTGTGTGAGGGAGAGCTGTGTGTGTTTATGTGAGGGAGGGAGCAATTCTGTGTGGGTGTGTCTTTGCGTGTGAGGGAATTTCTGTGTGTGAGGGAGAGCTGTGTGTGTTTATGTGAGGGAGGGAGCAATTCTGTGTGGGTGTGTCTTTGCGTGTGAGGGAATTTCTGTGTGTGTATGTTTTTGCATGTGTGTTAATACTTTTCCAAGTTTGACTACACTCAAAAATACACTCAAGAAAAAACTGCAAACACATACTAGTCATTTGCATAGGTCAAAATGTTTGTGCACACTACTCAAAAAAATGAAAGAGAAACATTGGTTGAGCCATGAAAGGACAATGAAGGGGAATGTTCCACTTTACTTTTATTTATTTTTTTATGGGGTGTACATTTTGGAATTTTGCCCATGTAATCAGGTTCTCTAGAATCTAGGCATGTGCATTTGGATAATTTGTGTAAATCCAGATCTTAGTGTGTTGAACTTTCACACGAAGAAATACAGCTTGGAAAAGAGCTGATTTATGTGAGCAGCCGGCTTGTTCCATATTCGTATCATCTTGAATGATACAAATGCACATGCCTACTAGAAACAGCCCTGCGTGTTACAACAGCTTGCAGCAAGTAGCAAAGTGTTCCATTTCTATGAAAGAAACTATGACATAGTACCAAACAGCTCCCTATAAATCAGTCTGCATAGCTGCCACTGACTTCTTTATCAACGTTCTTTTAATCAGATGTATTGTTCCTTTCTGGTAGCAGTTACAGTTAACGTATGGTGGGGGAAATGGCAAAATGTAGTTAGAAAATGTGGTGGTAAGTCATTGTTTGTGTTTAATGAAACCATTTATTTGTAATCTTATTTGTTATATCAAATTTATAAAACAGCTTCTACACCTACAGTATAATTCATGAAAAAAACCATTTTTTTTAATTAATATATTTACACACACAATTTAGCAATATTATGAAGAACAGTTGATGCATATAGGCAAATTAATTGTATTATATATATATATATATATATATATATATATATATATATATATATATATATATATATAAAAATAATGCATTGGATAAAATTGAATTCAATAGCATTACTTTCAAGAGCTTCACTTGATTGGCATAGCAACTGAAATTAAGTTATAGGACATAATAATCTACTTAACGATTCATAAACAAATTACCATGGAAACTATATTTTATGTCACAATGTACAAATGTCTATAGCAATACATATGTTTATAGCAGTTATTGACTATAGTTTAATAAAAGTCATATTTGTGTAACAAAACCAAGTTACAATTTCTTAATATGAAATGAATCCAGATTTATTTTAGATACAGTAAAGCATTATTCGTTATAAAAGAGTAACTTTGAAGAAAAGTATCCATTAATATCCATTAATAGTTTTAAGTGCATCAAGATTATGCAAACGGGAACTCCTACTGGTTTTCTAATCCCACCAGCTATCTCAAGTCATTAGTAAAATACCAGAAGATTACACTTATATTATCTAACATACATCAATATTAACCCACCCTCAAAGTATAAACACATAAAGTAAATTAATAGGGGCCAATTTATCAAGTGTCGGGCAGACATGATCCATGTGAAATGCTTGTGCAATGCCGCCCCCTGTGCATTCGCGGCGGGGTGTCAATCATCCCGATCATATCCGCTGCTTCTTAACTTTTGTTTCCAGCGAGCCTGAAGGCTCACGCTGAAACTTCTGCATTTACAGCATGAGAAATCGGCCCTCGAATCTCTTCTGTTTGTTTATAAAATTGTGCTTTGTCCCACGCTCCCTAGAGGGAAGAAAAAGCTAAATTCTGTAAACTGCAAATACTGCAAATCAAAAAACTAGTTTATACAAGTTGCGGCACTTTAAAATCCTAGGTTACAGGCTTTGTTTTTAGGTCTCCCTTAGGAGCTGGGAAAAGAGCTGTTAAATGTCTTTAATAACCATATAAAAATCATGGTTGATGTCTCAAAATTCAGATGCAAGAGAATTTAACCAAATTCCATTGCACTTGAATGCATGAAATTGTACTCTTCATTACCTTTAATAATGGAAAAATGCAAAATCAAATTTAGTTGTAATTTAATTTGCCTCTATGTCCCTGCAAAGTCCTTTTTCATAACACCTAATCTGATATTATTATATCAGCCACAAGGAAAGTTAGAACTAGATGTGGATTAATGAAACATTAATAAAATGACACATATATTTTACATTTGTACCTATGTTTTGAACTGGAAGATGACAATCCAACTTTGTATTCCAAACTATAAATCACAACTTGTAAATATATATGTATCACCATCAAGTGACCTTTAATCACAATATAGACATTACCATGACAATGAAAAGAGAATACATTTGATTAATCACATGTTTTAAATATATATATATATATAGTCCCAAATCCAATAAGGCACTCTCCGGGATTAGCAATAATCCAATTTTATTGGTGACGTTTCGGGGTTGTGCCCTTTCCTCAGACCATAAAAAAACAGAATAAAAAGTACATTAACTTACTTGGCTAGACAACTTGAAAAAACAGGTTGATGAATATGAGAAAGAATTGGTTAGTTTCAAAGAAAGTAATTGGAAAGCTGTAATCTCGGATTATAGAGAAAAGAGGGTATACAAATAGACACTGGGCCCTGAAGATAGGAGAGCTTTAAGAACATGCAGAGGGCATTTAAACCACACAGCCTTGCAACAGTTGATAGCTCTGATTACAGCTCTGGCAATGAAAATGCACAACCTGAGAGTACCCCACAACGGACCACCCAAGGAATGACTACTCGTTCAAAAAACAACACAGGCAGTTCACACGCAGGGGGAGGCACGGTAGAAAGAGGATGGGGGAGACCACCCCGACAATGGAGAGGATGGTACTGATGGCCAGCAATATTATAAACCTCAGTAACCACCAACTAACTGAGATAGAGCAAAAGCTCCTCCAAAGAGGTTTAACTTTTGTACCAACTACTGAGACTGATAATTTTGATCTGCATGTGGATCTCTTTAAATTTCAAAGAACTCTCAGACTCAAGAAATTATATAAGGATGAGAGTACTGAACTAGACACCTTTAGAGGGAGGAGTACCTTTGATCCCAAAAGCACAAATGCTAGTATCAGGACATTTTCCAGAATGCTTACAGAAAAAAAATGTATGACTCGTGATAAGCACAAAAAAGAAGTAAAAAGAACTTATCAACAGCTGAATGGCAAGCATTGGATTCTCTGAAAAAGAACCCTGACCTTGTGATAAGGGAAGCGGACAAGGGCGGGGGAGGGTCACTAGTTCTGATGAATTATTGTGAGTACCAGAAAGAAATCATGGGACAATTATCAAATGTTAATACCTATAGGAGATTAACTGGTGACCCTACAAAGGTATTTAAAGAACAGATTGATGAATATCTGAATCTGATTGAAAGACTGGGTTATATTAGTACTACTAACAAGGCATTTTTAAGAGTCGAACATCCAGTGAAACCGATTATTTATACCTTGCCTAAAATACATAAAGACCCACTACATCCCCTGGTCATCCCATCATATCTGCCAGGGGCTCTTTATTGCAGCAATTGGCAAGCTTTGTGGATAACTTCTTACAGCCCATAGTTCGAAATATACCTTCATTTCTACTAGACTCTATTGAATTGATTATACTACTCAAGGAGGAGCAGAACAAACATTGCAGCTGGGGATATTTTGGTTACATTGTATGTAACAAGTGTATATACTGTTATCCCACACACTGGGGGTTTACTAGCAGTACAAGCTCATCTGAACCGCTATCCCTACATTGGTCCCCCCTCTGAAATTCTAATACAGCGTCTGGAATATTGCCTGACATTGAATTACTTTAAATTTGAACTGAGGTATTACTTACAGGTATCGGAAACAGTGATGGGGTCCAATGTGGCCCCATCCTATGCTAACATTTACATGTCTGAATTTAAAGAACATATGACTGACTGCTTCAAAGATACAAGGATCAGATTGTTCAAACACTACACAGATGATTTGTTCCTGATCTGGTCAGGGACACAGGTTGAGTTGGATGAGTGGTTCTCTACTTTAAATCTCACTATGGATAACCTAAACTTTAAGAAGACTACCTCTATGTCTAGCATTGACTTTTTGGAACTCAGAATATTTAAGAATGGACATCATCTGGAAACAACCTTATTTAGTAAAGAAACAGACAGAAATTCTATTCTGAGAGCCGACAACTGCCACCCGTCAGCTTTGAAACAGGCTTTACCCGTTGAAAAGAGTCATCAGAAATAATTCAACAAGTACCCTGAAAGAAGAACAACTGTTAAATATGAATGAAAGATTCAGAGCCAGGGGTTACCATGAAAAGACCTTAAGAACCATGATCAAAGAACTCGCTGATATGCCACAGGAGGAGGCATTGAAAAAGAACTTGCCAACCACACAGGATGAGGGGAGACTGACATTTGTGACTACATTCACTCCTGATAAATGGGAGGCCCCAGGAATATTAAAGAGGAATTGGGAAACTGTGAAGAGTAATAAGAATCTGCCACTACAAAAGTATGCAACACCAAGAATTGGTTACAAAAGAGGAAGATCACTGCGGGATCTTTTGATGAGACCAAACTTCAAACCTAGCTATAATTCTGGAACATGGCTGGGCACCACGAAAGTGAGATGCTATAGATGCAGTGGGTGCACTACCTGCAATGGTTTGACACAAGGTAAATTCTTTACGCAGCCCTGGACAAACAAGAGGTTTAATATCAGATTTCGACTTACCTGTACAACTAGATTTATCATCTACTTGCTCCACTGTAGCTGTGGCAGATACTATGTTGGTAAGACCAACAATGACTTGAAAACACGCATGGCCAATCATAGATGTGCTATTAGAAATGCCTTGGAATCAGGTAAAGCAGACCAGCCAGTCGCCAAACACTTTCTGACAGCCACTCTGGCATCTACTTATCAAGCCGTCAACCGCAAATACGCTGGAATTCCGCAGCGTATTTCTGGTGAGCCTGATTCCCCTTAGTTATCAAACGCTACAGACCGGGAAAAGTAGAATTTTGTGACGTAACATACGATCCGCCGGACTCAGTCTGAAACAGATCGATGCTTACGTCATTACAGATGTTCCGAAGACAAATTCGGCACAATCTGACTACTTTTGCTAGTTATCAAAATTTCTACCAGGTACGCTAGCCACTATTCCGGCACAGCGCACCTGGTTTTCAATCTGCTGCTCTGGAGGTGGCGGATGCCATAGGAATCAATGGGAGTCTGAAATATGTTCACTGCTGCCCGATATCCCATTGATTCTTATGGTAACGTTTACACCTAACACCCTAACCTGTCCCCCAAATCTAAACACCCCTAATCTGCCCCCCCTACACCGCTGCCACCTACATTATACTTATTAACCCCTAATCTGCCCCCCTATACTGCCGCCACCTACATTATACTTAATAACCCCTAATCTGCCGCCCCCTACACTGCCGCCACCTACATTATACTTATTAACCCCTAATCTGCTGCCCGCCACTGCCGCCACCTACATTATACTTATTAACCCCTAATCTGCCCCCCCTGCACCGCCGCCACCTACATTATACTTATTAATCCCTAATCTGCCGCCCCGACACCGCTGCCACCTACATAAAGTTATTAATCCCTAATCTGCACCCCCTACACCGCTGCCACTATATTACATTTATTAACCCCTAAACCTAAGTCTAACCCTAACACCCCCTAACTTAAATATAATTTAAATAGATCTAAATAAATATTCCTATCATTAAATAAATTATTCCTATTTAAACATTGTATACATTGTAGCTAGATTAGGGTTTATTTTTTATTTTACAGGCAAGTTTGTATTTATTTTAACTAGGTACAATAGTTATTAAATAGTTGTTAACTATTTAATAACTTCCTAGTTAAAACAAATACAAATATACCTGTAAAATAAAACCTAACCTAAGTTACAATTACACCTAACACTACACTATAATTAAATAAACTCCCTAAACTAAATACAATGAAATACAATTAAATAAAATTATCTAAAGTACAAAAAAACCAAACACTAAATTACAGAAAATAATAAACAAATTACAAGATTTTTAAACTAATTACACCTAATCTAATCCCCCTAACAAAATAAAAAGCCCCCCCAAAATAAAAAAAGCTCTACCCTACACTAAATTACAAATAGCCCTTAAAAGGGTCTTTTGCGGGGCATTGCCCGTGCCCTTACCGTGAGAAGTCTTCACCCAACCGGGCTGAAGTCCTCAACAAAGCCGGCAGAAGTGGTCCTCCAGACGGGCAGAAGTGGTCCTCCAGACATGCAGAAGTCTTTATCCAGACGGCATCTTCTATCTTCATCCATCCGGCGCGGAGCGGCTCCATCTTCTAGACATCCGACGCGGAGCATCCTCTTCATCCGACGTCTTCTTGAACAATGACGGTTCCTTTAAGTGATGTCATCCAAGATCTTATCAGCCAATAGAATGCAAGCTCAATCCTATTGGCTGATTGGATCAGCCAATAGGATTGAAGTTCAATCCTATTGGCTGATCGTATCAGCTAATAGGATTTTTTCTACCTTAATTCCTATTCGCTGATAGAATTCTATCAGCCAATCGGAATTGAAGGGAAGCCATCTTGGATGACTTCACTTAAAGGAACCGTCATTGTTCAAGAAGACGTCGGATGAAGAGGATGCTCGGCGTCAGATGTCTAGAAGATGGAGCCGCTCCGCGCCGGATGGATGAAGATAGAAGATGCTGTCTGGATGGAGACTTCTGCCCATCTGGAGGACCACTTCTTCCCGTCTGGAGAACCACTTCTGCCGGCTTCGTTGAGGACTTTGGCCTGGTTGGGTGAAGACTTCTCACGGTAAGGGCACGGGCAATGCCCCGCAAAAGACCCTTTTAAGGGCTATTTGTAATTTAGTGTAGGATAGAGCTTTTTTTTTATTTTGGGGGGGCTTTTTTATTTTGTTCAGGGGATTAGATTAGGTGTAATTAGTTTAAAAATCTTGTAATTTGTTTATTATTTTCTGTAATTTAGTGACTTCTCATGGTAAGGTGATCTTCAAGGGGTTAGTGTTAGGTTTTTTTAAGGGAGGATTAGGTGGGTTTTAGAGTAGGGTTGGTTGTGTGGGTGGTGGGTTTTAATGTTGGGGGGGCATTTGTACTTTTTTTTACAGGTAAAAGAGCTGATTACTTTGGGGCAATGCCCCTTTTAAGGGCTATTTGTAATTTAGTGTAGGGTAGGGTTTTTTTTTATTTTGGGGGGATTTTTTATTTTGTTAGGGGGATTAGATTAGGTGTAATTAAAAAAATCTTGTAATTTGTTTATTATCTTCTGTAAGTTAGTGGGGGTTTTTTGTACTTTAGATAATTTGATTTAATTGTATTTAATTTAGGGAATTAATTTAATTATAGTGTAGTGTTAGGTGTAATTGTAACTTAGGTTAGGTTTTATTTTACAGGTCAATTTGTATTTATTTTAGCTAGGTAGTTATTAAATAGTTAATAACTATTTATTAACTATTCTACCTAGTTAAAATAAATACAAACTTGCCTGTAAAATAAAAATAAACCCTAAGCTAGATACAATGTAACTATTTGTTTTATTGTAGCTAGTTTAGGGTTTATTTTACAGGTAAGTATTAAGTTTTAAATAGGAATAATTTAGTTAATGATAGGAATATTTATTTAGATTTATTTAAATTATATTTAAGTTAGGGGGTGTTAGGGTTAGGGTTAGACTTAGGTTTATGGGTTAAAAAATGTAATATAGTGGTGGTGACGTTGGGGGCGGCAGATTAGGGGTTAATAAATGTAGGTAGGTGGCGGCGATGTAGGGGGGGCAGATTCTGGTTAATAATTATAATGTAGGTGGCGGTGGTGTAGGTGGGGCAGATTAGGGGTTAATAAGTATAATGTAGGTGGCGGTGGTGTAGGGGGGCAGATTAGGGGTTAATAAATATAATGTAGGTGGTGGCGGTGTAGGAGCGGCAGATTAGGGGTTAATAAATATAATGTAGGGGGTGACAGATTAGGGGTTAATAAGTATAATGTAGGTGGCGGCGGTGTAGTGGGCGGAAGATTAGGGTTAATAAGTATAATGTAGGTGGCAGTGGGCTCCGGAAGCTGCGGTTTAGGGGTTAAACACTTTATTTAGTTACCGAGGGGTCCGTGAGTGGCGGTTTAGGGGTTAATACATTTATTAGAGTTGCGGTGGACTCCGGGAGTGGCGGTATAGGGGGTAAACAGTATAGTATAGTGTTGGTGTTTAGTGACAGGGTACCAATAAAGCTGTGAAAAAGCCGAAGAGCAGCGAGATCGATGACTGTTAGTTAACAACAGTCCGCTGCTCATCGCACCGTACTCGGTGCACGGCTTTTTGACAGCTTTTTTGGTAACTTTGGAGAATGTATTCAGGTCCGCGGCAGCAATGTTAGGCGATCTTAGGCGAGCGTATTGGTGCCGTCGAATGCAAGTAAGTTGACGGCTTGATAAGTAAATGCCTCTGCCTCTGAATTGAAATACATGATAATTGATCATGTCCCCCTGCTGCCGAGGGGTGGGGATAGAGCACGTCTTCTATTACAGAAAGAGAGCAGGTGGATTTTAACACTTCAAACTCTGATACCCAGGGGTTTGAATACCAATATGGATCTACAATGTTTCCTTTAGTATTAATGCTGATACAATCAATTTGCCTTATTTACCATGAGCTTCCTGCTTAGCAGCGACATAATAGATGTGTTTTGTTCTATATGATATATTGTTGTTGTCTTACTCAGCCATGGAGGTAGTAGTGAGGAAGTTTATGACTGTTATTGAATTAATGGGTGAAATGTTCCATATTTTTTGCAGGATTGATTAGATACATATGTCAGTATGAGTGGGTTATGATTAGATGACTAGATGATGACCTATGATGATGAGTATGGACTACAGAAAGCATAGTGGTATATTAGGCTATAGCTTGTAATTTTTAAACTAGATAATATCAGTAGACATGTAAGTCTTATTTAATATGTATTTTCTAACTGAGGTATTCTATTGTGTAAGATGCTATAAGTCCTGTATATAGATAAGAGGCAACCTATGTATTGTAGTGATTTTTGCATACAAAAACAGGAGTATGACATACTGAGCTATCAGCATGGCTAGCATGTTATCCAGACTATTGTGGTATATTAACAATAATGTACAATGTTTAGAGAGAGATAATGCTATGTTTTCTAAATTAATTGATGCGTCTGATGATACTTATTGATAGAACTTGTGTATTTACTCACACATGGGGTGTTGCCGTGGTAGGCTGAGGGTGCATGCGCAGTTGGGTCACCGGAACGCCATTGGCATTGCAACCTGGACATAGCTGCACGGTGTTAGATGATATTTAAGGGGATAAGTTAATGTAATTTTTATTCTGGTTTTTATGGTCTGAGGAAGGGGCACACACCCGAAACGTCACCAATAAAATTAGATTATTGCTTATTGGATTTGGGACTATATGCTTATGTTAAAGTGCACCCTTGAAGCTGTATAACGTGTTGGGAGTGCTGGTCTGTATTATTCGATTTTTATATATATATATATATATATATATATATATACACACACACTACATAAAAGTGCTAAATGCACACACATCAAATTGATAATATTGGTTAAAGGGACATTTAATGGAAGGGTGCAACTATAGAAGCATGTTTACTATTCACTATGCTATTGTTTTTATTCCTGTGCCTCCAACTCTTTTCAAAGTTGTTCTCTTATTTTTAATCCGTTACTGGTGTAATTTGTTCAAGCTGCACATCTTCATGCTGGGCGCTTCTGTCTTTGAACTTAGGTATCGTTGCACTCTGTGACAGAAGTGCACATTTACAGACCAGGGACATTGCTGACTTCTTGTCAGAAGTATTGTGCACTTCCTGTTAGAGTGGATAATACAGAGTGGGAGCTTTACATTTTTGTAGTGGTTGTATATTGTTGATGTGGTCTTTTTATATACAGTATATATGTCATGCACCTTAGAAACTGTGTAAAATCTGCAAAAATGTCAACCTCCCACTTTGTATTGTGTGTGCTAACTTACAGCACACAATACAGCTGTGAAAAAGCTGGCAACATCCCGGATCTGTGAATCTTCACCACTTCTGTCACAGGTTGCAAGATGGCGGAGCCCACTATGAAAATGTGGATCTTGACCAACCAGCACCTGTAAAGGGTTAAAATAAGATAACAGCTCTGACAAAAGCTGCTGGTGCAGGAGGTAAAACAAAAGCTTGGTGAGAAGCAATGATCCTGTTGAAGTTGTGCTAGAATCTTAGTGCCCTTAAATTTAGGAACATTAGGCAGTCGTCATCAATACTAAATCCAAATGTAACCTGGCATGCTTTACTAAATTAAACAAGAGCACTTCTGTTGCATTGTATTGGCCAGCGCTGCGGAATCTATTGGCGCTCTACAAATAACCGATAATAATAATAATAAATAGAAAATCAAGTCAAGAATCACTCATCTGAATAAGCATACAGTGTTTTTGCTCAGCTTTTTCAATGGATTGTAACCGAGTCTCACATTATCAGAATATTTATACAAAGAAACAATGGGGGTATGTTCTCTTTTCCTGCCCTAAGACTGAATACCTGGAAAATGTATGTTTACAATATTCTTGTTAATTACTTTTTTGTTTTTGTTTCAATAGCCTTGAAATAGATGAGATATGCATCGGCATAATGATTTCACAGACATGTTTTCATTTTAAAGATGAAAAGAATTATTGACAAAAGATAAGGCAAGGACAAAAGGGGCCATTGTATGTACATTATTATTAATTTTTTTTGCCATACGATGGCAACAAGGTATGATGGACCTCATTTATATGCGAGTGTAAATATGCAATATTATTATAGTTTATCTGTGTATGCCAGTCATTGTGGTTTATGCTAGATACCATTGTCTACATACATGAATAGGTACTGACTGTGTCCGGAATGTATGGATCCTCAGACATGGATATTAATCTGCTATCACATTATCAGAACATATTCCTTTTGCTTTTAAATGTTGCCTTTAGGAACATTCACATGTATGATATATATGTACAGGTATACCCCGCTCATACAGCGGGTTAGGTACCGGAGCCCCGCTGTAAAGTGAAAACCGCCTTAAAGTGAAACAAGGCAGTTTAGCTTTCTTTTCACTTGCCAGTGTGTTTAAAAACTTGAAAACATGTTCAAACTAACATATATTAAGGGTGCAATAGTGCTATGTTTAGTTTACCACTAGCACAGCACAGTATTCAGTTAGTATTCAATAAATACTGTACCTGTAAAATAGTCACAATGACTGTAATAAAATTTGCCAGACTATAGCACTGAGACACAGATTGCACTGTAATGATGTAAACAGAGTGAACTGCGCATAACAAAATGGAGCCAGTCACTTTTCTCGCAATCTCACGAGGATTACAGCACTGTTTCAAAATCTTTGGAGGGTGAACTTCAGCTCCACAAAGTGCTGTATTAGCGAAGCGCTGTAAAGTCAAGCGCTGTAAAGTGAGGTTTACCTGTATAATGTATTATGCACTGCGTTATAAGAGAGGAGTAAATATGCATGAACAGTAAGGCAATTAGGTAAATCAGTTAATACAATTACACACAACATAAATTACTTAGCAAAGGTGAATCCAGTGAAATTATTTCCACAGTGCAGGATACAATCAGACCAATAAATGTGAAGAGCATCACAAAGAATGCCACTCTGACTGGAAAAACTATTTATAAGCAGTTGCAGATCTTCAAAGAATTTCACATCTGTCTGTTCACTCCTTAATGTTAACTTCTATCCTTAGCTAACAAACATCTAGTCCTGTTTCCTGCTGCAGCATATATGTTGAGTATTAATTTTAAATTAATTAAAGAAAATAATATTGATAAACAGGGTATTTACTAAAAATGAAAGAGGTGTGTAAACATGCAGAGTTTTGAGTTCACTCTGTCAGTCAGTATTTCTAGTCTGTACTCAAGATCAGTAAAACCACAAAACACCTATAAATGTATCATATTTAATAAATTTACCTCATTAATTTATTTTTGAAACCTATAGTTGCTAACATTTGAACACTTTGCAGCAGAGCCAAGCCCATTTACGATTTGCATAGCTCCGCCCACTCACATAGACCCCCACCCAAACAAGCTCATTTAACCTGCTGACTACTGTGTTGGGGCTGCTGGTATGGAAAACAACATATGTAGATATTCTGAGGATTTGTTTTTTATGTTTTACTTTTGCTAAAACACTATTGAAAGCTTCACAAGTAGGTTGCATTTTATGAGGTAAATAGTAGACATGTGCAGCCAAGAAAATGTTGTTTCCCTGAATATTCGGTGGCTGCAATATTTGTTATTTGCTTTGTTTAAAAAGAAACAAAAACTGAATTTTTGTTAAACATTTACAAGTTCAACTGTAGCTACAAAACTGTACCGTAATGTGCTATGGAGAGCATGAAGAACATGCTAAGGTAAGTATTATCTGCTTAAAAAATATATAGGAAACAAATGAATACTGAAGATTTATGTCAATACTTTTTTGTTTTCTTTATTTTCGTTGGTGCATTCATTTAGATTTTCATTTCATTAAAATGCAACAAAAATCTGATTTTCGTGAAGAATATGCATCTCAAGTAAATAGTCATTTTTGATCATTGCTGCAGCAGTGATTGTGGGCAGTAGGTTCATAGGGCCAGAAAATCCCCAGTAAATCTGGATTTTTTAAATTTTCTTATTTTTTTGGTATGTTCTTTGAATTCCAGTTCAAGCAAATAAAGAGCCTGATGTCTAAGTTCCTGTTATGAAAAGCCTGTGTATAAATAGAGTAAATTACACATGTTCCAAACTGAGCAACGCTATTCAGATGTTAATATAATACAATCTAAGGGGCAGCTTGTAAAAGAGTAAAACTGCTTAATAGTTAGCAGTATACAGTATGTCTGATACAATGTATAATATACAAATAACCATATTAAGTATACATACAGATTTTACAAAGAAATGTCCCAAGTGAACAAAATATACTTCTTGGATATAGGAGAATCTTCTTTAAAATAAATTTTCGTATGTTGGCTGCCTCCTCCTCACCGATTGATCCAGGTTAAAGCTGTAGAATATAAAGAAGAACAGAGGGGCGCCTCATGTGCAGGATCATCAAACACAAATATGAACTCGATATAATATAGGCCAAATGGGTACTCACATATTAATAGAGCACACCAATGTGCTAGTAGGTGCAGGCTGTAGAATTATGTAACAGCTCACCCACAGCTGGGATTTTCAGTGTGCTGCAATGGATATAAAGCATAGATAGAAGGCACTACATGTGCAGATCAATCAGAGTATAACCATATATTTTGCTAATGTCAAATGGGTACTCACATATTCACCAAGCACACCAATGTGCTGGTAGATGCAGACTGACAAATTTATAGCAGGTGTGTCAGCTCACCCCACTGTGGTTCTCCCAATGAGCAGGACCCAGGTGCAGGGAAGTGCCAATAATGGTACTCCAATAGGAACTCAATAATCACAGGCAGGAAAGGTCTTTCCACTCAATTTGGATTTGTGTAAAATAAGGTATTTATTAAAAAGGTTTAAAAACAAATACAAAAGTGGAATAAGGGTATCCAAATGTCCCCCTATACATGAAACGTGTTTCTCTATTGGAGTATCATTATTGGCACTTCCCTGCACCTGGAAGTTCCTATTGGAGTACCATTATTGGCACTTCCCTGCACCTGGAAGTTCCTATTGGAGTACCATTATTGGCACTTCCCTGCACCTGGATGCCGAGAAACGCATTGCATGTATAGGGGGACATTTGGATACCCTTATTCCACTTTTGTATTTGTTTTTAAACCTTTTTAATAAATACCATATTTTACAAAAATCCAAATTGAGTGGAAAGACTTCACCTGCCTGTGATTATTGAGTTCCTATTGGAGTACCATTATTGGCACTTCCCTGCACCTGGACACCGAGAAATGCGTTACATGTATAGGGGGACATTTGGATACCCTTATTCCACTTTTGTATTTGTTTTTAAACCTTTTTAATAAATACCATATTTTACAAAAATCCAAATTGAGTGGAAAGACCTTACCTGCCTGTGGTTATTGAGTTCCTATTGGAGTACCATTATTGGCACTTCCCTGCACCTGGATCCTGCTCATTGGGAGAACCACAGTGGGGTGAGCTGACACACCTGCTATAAATCTGTCAGTCTGCATCTGCCAGCACATTGGTGTGCTTGGTGAATATGTGAGTACCCATTTGACATTAGCAAAATATATGGTTATACTCTGCTATTCAGATGTATAGCTTCATCACTCCTAGGGGTCCATTTATCATTGTGCGGATGGACATGATCCGCTATAGCAAACCATGTCCGCCGCACATCGATAAATGCTGACAGCATGCGCTATCAGCATTTATCATTGCACTAGCAGTTCTTGTGAATCGGCCGCTAGCATGGGGTGTCAATCAGCCGATCGAACATGATCAGGCGGATTGCTATACGCCGCCTCAGAGGCGATGTATGAGTTAAGGAGCAGCGGTCTTAAGACCACTGCTTCTTAACTCCTGTTTCTGGCGAGCCTGAAGGCCAAAAAAAAAGTGACAGCGACCTCTGTGGTGGGACTACTATACTGCACAAAATATTATTAAACTAAATACAGGCTGAACTGATATAAACCATCTCCAGACACGTGTGGAATAGGTGTGACAGAAGACAGGTAGGCAGGGCGTAGTCATTATATATAGAAATGCTCTAGGCTAGGTTAGCATGACTTATTTTATATGCTATTTTATGGATGATTTGCTCTTGATAAAGGCAATATGTACCAAAATGTGTAGAGCCTTTCAAAATTACTGTTTTAAATATATTTACGAGCTGTACTTGGTTGCTGTTTCGCTGGTGCTTTTGAAAAAAAAAGAAGTTGAGTACTTGGAACCTTGTGAATATTTTCCATTCAGCTTTACTGGTTGTGTTATGGTACTATACTATTTTGTTTATTGTCTTTTTAAGCTGAAAGTAGCTGGAAAGAAAAATAGACAATTATACAGCTTGGGTCCCTGGGAGACACAGCGCCACCAGACAAAAAACAGCTTTGAACTGAACAAAGGACAGACTTCAAGGGACATTCCAGTCAAAAGTGCACCGAGATGAATTACATCTTTGACAAACATACATGCAATATACATATACTGGCAAAAATGATTCTAGTAAAAGTTATCAATATTGTAGTGTTAGTATTTTTCTCTGCAGGCGTATCTGAGGCATAGTTAGATATTCTCAGTGCACCAGCATTTAAATACTGCAGCTGATCAGAACACAAGTGGGGCTTGTATCATGTCTGCAATTAACAAATTGAGTTATTACCAGATGGTGCAAGCTCCCTTGGGGTCTCTGAGTATGTGCTGTGTTTAAAATACTGGTGCAGGGTGCATACTTAAATTCAATTTTCAAACAGCTAAAGCTTTTATTAGAAGCATTTTTGCTAATACATGTATCTTACAAAAATGCTTCTTTTCTTTTCAAAAGTGAAATGCATTCATGTGAATTCCAATTTTGGATGGAGTGTCCCTTCAATACACAGGGTGAGGAAGCAAAAAATGTGACTGTGCTGGGAAAAACAAGACATGTGACTGAACTGTCCATATACAAAATTACTATTAATATTTTATTCTTTTTGAAAAAGAAAAATACATTTCTCACACACACACTTTGCACAGTAACATTTCACAATTTGTATTTGTTTATAAGTAAGAATGTAAATGTTTTTAAAATAAAAAAGATAAAAACATTAATAAATAAAACAAAGGATAACTTACTAAAAACACAACAATAATAAGGTACAGTATAAAAATTCTATTTACATTTTTTCCTCTAAAACTCAAATGCTAATGAAAACGATGAATCAGCTTGGATACTACAACAGATTTATTTTGTTAATTTGTATGACATCATCAAATTCAAAAATTATATGAATGATCTAGTAACTAAGTTAAACATTTTGGGCTGCAATATTGTAAAATACATTTTATTTGTGATCAAAGTTCCAAATATTCCACATTTTAAAGTAGTTACACATTAAGGCTGTAAATCATTAGGTAATTTGCTTATATAAGTTCCATTCCTCCTATATCTCAACTTCACTGAGTTTCAATGTGTGCTCATTCTATCTATTAGATTTGTATCCCCTATATACAAGTGTTGAACCTGTTTAGAATAGTAATTTAGCACCATCTAGTGGTCATAAACTTAACACAACTGAAAGATGCAGCACAACATTCATCATGGAGATTTGACTAATAAATACCAAATGTATATAGTGGGGTTAATCCTACAACATAACATAAAAATACAGTAAAGTAAATGAGGTGAAGCAATATTTTTATGTAAGATGGAAACACAAATAATATGGCTCCCATTCCAAACCATGCTTCTTGCATGCATCATGCCTGCATGAAATTTGCCTTTTTTTACTAAGGCATTCCATTCTATCTGAATTACAAAATGACTAAGAGGGGTAATTTTTATGAACAGTAGATGATAGTATATGACAGCTAAAGGGTGTAGTATAAGTCAATATATAATATAAATCGATTGGAATTACAAAAATATTGGATTAAAAAAAATATTACTTATAGAGGTATAAGAATGTAAAATGTTAAATATTTATTACAAACATATATTCACAGTTAATATGACCGGTCATATATAAAAATGTCTACTTAGACATACATTGATTAAATATCCTTACTAGACAAACAATATAAAAACATATCTAGTCTAGTGCAAACATGTAAACTACTAATTTACAGCTAGGGCCTCCATTACAATTGCAGGCGAAGCAACCCTTGCACTGACTTAAAAACCAACGTAACTCTCTGAAGGCCTAACAAACGCATGCTCAATCACATACATATCAGCCGCTTGATCTCAAACAGTTAAACCTCTTCCAAGCATGTATTAGTCCTGCCCCTGCAAGTGTGTCAAACCAATCACAAACAGCACAACCTCTCAACAGGAAGCCTAAAAAACCCGCCAATGCACATCCTCATTAGCCACCATGTTTCCCCTGCTTTCCATAGAGAGGCAGCATCATGGGGCACAAGGGGTGCATCATGGGGCACAAGGGGTGCTGGAAGCCCTACAAGCCCCTGTTGTTCTGTCTATACATGCTGATTCTATAGTTGCTGCTGAGGTCCCTGGTCATGGTGCTGTAGCCGTCCCAGCTCCTGCTGCTGCTGTCCCTGTTCCTGCTGCTGCTGTCCCTGTTCCTGGTGCTGCCCCTGCTGCTGCGCCTGCTGCAGCTGGTCATAGAATTACATACTGCAGATTTCCACTGGATGTAAGTGAAACTACTACATCCCACCCCCTTCCCTTAACCACCCTAATTACTGAAAATATCTAATTTGTTTAATTCATGTTTAGGTCACTATGATTTATTGACTATCATTAAGAAGACTGAAAATGGATGTTTATACCTTATGTTCACATCTTCTGTAAATAAATTATTATATATATATATATATATATATATATATATATATATATATATATATATATATATATATATATATATATATACCCAGCCATGTGTCAATTTCTATTGGATGTGAGAAACCTTGATTTACATCTTATAAGTGAATATTACTATATGTAACCTTCATACACAACTATGTGATGTGGTTTATAGAACATGAATATGTCATAAACATGATAATATTACCTTTTTGTGGACATTTCCACACAGGTCTTATTATATGTTTTAACAATATTACTGTACTAAAACACACCTTACATGAATGTGGATGACAATTATATGGTAAATAACAGAGGACAAGAATTATGATGAACTATAACAATATTTATTTCTTTTTAGGCTTCTTGGATGAGGGAGCTGAGGTGACTGTAGTGGATTTCCTTGTTCTCCTGGTTTCAGAAGATTCGGATGTTTCTGCTGGTGTGCTGGCCACAGATGATAGGCTGGAGGCAGTGTCCTGCTGGTGTGTAAAGTGCTCAACCAACACACCCAAGAGTTGATTTTGTTCTCGCCATCTATTGTCCATCTGCATCTGCAGTCGCATCATCTGTGACTGGTTTTGAATACTTCCACTTAATAATGTTGCCATGTCCCTCTGCAGCTCTATGCTACGTTTGTGTAACCTCTCTTGGCTCCTGAAGAACCTCTCTTGGCTCCTGAAGAACCTCTCTTAGCTCCTGTGGAACATCTCTTGGCCTCTTTGTCTGCTCTCGGAGCTTGTTATGAGCCTCCTCTGGAGTGCAATGTATTCCTCACCCAGGGGAGAATACAATGCATCCACAGGCTCTTGAACAGAAGGGCTTCTATGTGCTTGAGGTGCAGGTTCAGCTGCATCTGCTGGTGCTTGTTGGACATTTTCAGCTGCATCTGCTGGTGCTTTTGGGACATTTTCAGCTGCATCTGCTGGTGCTTGTTGGACATTTTCAGCTGCATCTGCTGGTGCTTGTGGGACATTTTCAGCTGCATCTGCTGGTGCTTGAGTACTTTCAGCTGCATCTGCTGGTGCTTGTGGGACATTTTCAGCTGCATCTGCTAGTGCTTGAGTACTTTCAGCTGCATCTGCTGGTGCTTGCGGGACATTTTCAGCTGCATCTGCTGGTGCTTGAGTACTTTCAGCTATATGTTCATCTGCAGATGGTGGAGCTCTCCCAAGTGAAGAGGATGGTGGAGCTCTCCCAAGTGAAGAGGATGGTGGAGCTCTCCCAAGTGAAGAGGATGGTGGAGCTCTCCCAAG
This sequence comes from Bombina bombina, assembly GCF_027579735.1. NCBI lineage: Eukaryota > Metazoa > Chordata > Amphibia > Anura > Bombinatoridae > Bombina > Bombina bombina. Next base: position 890,339,412 of record NC_069503.1, on the reverse strand, counting down.
TGAAGAGGATGGTAGAGCTCTCCCAAGTGAGGAGGATGGTGGAGCTCTCAGGGTGGATTGATAGTCCCACTGATGACCAGTGTGTGACCACTCAGCCTGTCCAGTTGGCACTTCTTGTGACATAGCCTGTGTGTAAAAGCCATGACTGCCCTGAGATTGTGTTGGGGGGGGGGGTAAATACATGGACCCTTTGTGGCTGTCTTGGCTTCCCCTCAAAGCCAAAAGAAGAATATTCCTCTGGCCAGGAATCTTGCCAGGGGTCATATGTCAATGGTGGTGGCATCACTTCCGGGTCCTCAACTGAAGCCATCCAACCCTGCTCATGCCTGGGAGCATACTGTTCATGTTGTTGCCTGAAGACTGGTGGTGGTGGCTGCATGTCTGTGACTGGTGGTGGTGGTGGCGGCATGCCTGTGACTGGTGGTGGTGGTGGAGGTGGCGGCATGCCTGTTTGCATCCTCGTGACAGGAGGTTCTGTGGAGGAGTCAAATGATGAGAGGGATTAGTACAGTCAGATATATGTCCATGTGGGCATACTATGTACATTGATACATGCTAGGGCCTATACTGATTCTCATGTTAATCTCTAATACATGCAGGTGCACATTGTGATTTGTGATATGAGGGATTTTCATATGCGCAGTATACAGGTATGTGTTTCATACAATAGTTATGTGTACATGTCAATGATGGAAACAATGTGTTCTTTAAGTGACACTATAGTCACACAATTTACTTTAGCCTGATGTAGGCACAAAACCTGCTTTCTTGAGCTAAAAGTATCGTGATGGATATAGTGTCCATTTACTGAAAACTCTACATGTGGCTTGTGGCCTGTGTTACTCTGAGATATGTTAGTATTGCACTATTCCACCTCATATCATGAATTGCATTGTGTTAAGTAGCATTAATGTGAAATATAATTGTAGATGTTTTTGTTAGTAGGCCAAATACCATGCTCCTCAGTGTGTACATGAATGTGTGACATTAAAGGATGTTATATCTCAAATACATATAATACTGGTGTGTGGGATATTACTCACCAGCATGATGTGCTGTGATTGCAGCCCCTGAGTCACGAGCCCCTGGAAGTCCACGGACTGCTGTGATACTCAGGGACCTGCGTATCATCTCCTGCCAGGTGTTATATTCGATGTCCAGGGGTGGACCACCGCCTGTTCCCCTCTGGTGTATAGCTTCCTGCCCCATCTTTTCTTTCACCCGCCTCTTGCAGTCATTCCACCACTTTTTAAGGCCATCAACAGTCCTCCTCTGCGGGGCCACACTGTTGCAGGCATCCTCTACCGCCAACCATGCTGTTTTACGCCTTTTGGCAATGCCTTTGCCCTTCTCCTGGCCAAAGAGGGCACTGTAATTGTCCATGATGGCCTGGACTAGGGCAACATTTTCATTGAATGAGAATTTTGGACATCTCATCCTCTCATCCTCTGTGGACACCTGGCTTGCTCCCTGTAATGTCCCTGGTGTGGGTTCCTCCCTATCCTCTCCCTCCTCCCCCCTTCTGTCCCCATGTGCACCCTCTGTCCCTCTTCTAGATGTGCCTGGTTTCTGGGGCTCTCGGGCATCTCCCCTCCCATCATCCCTTCTAGCTCTCCCTCTCCCCACTCCACTTACTCCCTGACGGGGACCCCACTGCTCCTCCTGTCCTCTACAATACTCCTCTCCCTGCCACTCCTCTCCCCTCCTCCCCTCCACCCTACCTCACCCTGCCATCCTCACACTACACACACTCACACACTCACACTCACTCCCAGTTCAATCACACACAATCACAACCAAACACTCAGCCTATCACACTGTAAAATTGAAATAAAATGTGTGAGGTGTTAGAAAAAAAAGTGTTGTGTATTTTGTATATGTATGTATGCAATATGTGTGCAATATGTAAAAATATGTGTAAGTGTACAAGCTTAATCAACCAACAATGGACCTAATTAACTCCTCTGTTTGCGCCTCTCTCTCTACTCTGACTAATCCTCCACCCCACTGTAGTGTGCTGTAGCTCAGCGAACCATCCAAACACACTGAAGAAAATGGCGACTGCGCATGGGTTTATATATGAATTTTGAATAGCGTAATTATGTGTCGCATTTTTAGATGAAGTCGCAGTTCATTTTTACGAGTGTTAGCCTAATTTGCATAAAACTACTCTTTATTGAGACTTTACGTGGACAAAATACAGACGTAAGTTACTTGCGACGACTAAAATGTGTATTTGCACACTTTTCGGAAGTTTGTCCTACTTACGCCAGTTTAGCATCTAACGGCGCAGTATATGTAATACCCCGATGTGCGAGGTGAAATTTTGGGCGGCGCGGGTTCCCACGCATACGCCAAAAACTACGCCGTATATCGGATCGCGCCCTAGATTACGAGTTTAGCGGTAAGCTAAAAAGATGCTAACGCTGCTTTTTTACTACCGCTGCTATTACGAGTCTTGCAGGTTTAGGGGCACCGCACACTTCTTTGGCCTTACCGCAAAACGACACGTAAACTTCGTAAACCCTTTTTTCTATGGGACTTTCATAACGCTGGTATTACGAGTCTGTCCTGGGAGGCCAAAAAGTGAGCAATACACCCTATCCTGTCAAGATTTTTAACGCATTTTAAAGTCAGTAGTTATGAGTTTTATGTTACAACGCGGTAGCATAAAACTGATAACTAAAGTGCTAAAAAGTACACTAGCACACATAAACTACCTATTAACCCCTAAACCGAGGCCCTCCCACATCGCAAACACTAAAATACAATTATTAACCCCTAATCTGCCGCTCCCGACATCACCACCACTAGAATAAACATATTAACCCCTAAACCGCCTCGCAAACACTAGTTAAATAATATTAACCCCTAATCTGCTGCCCCTAACATCGCCGCCACCTACATTATACTTATTAACCCCTAATCTTCTGCTCCGGACATCCCCGCAACCTACATTATATTTATTAAACCCTAATCTGCCATCCCCAACATCACCACCACTATATTAAATTTATTAACCCCTAAACCTAAGTCTAACCCTAACCCTAACCCCCCCTAACTTAAATATAATTTCAGAGCAGGCGGACAGGTTATGGAGCAGCGGTCTTTGTGACCGCTGCTTCATAACTGTTGTTTCTGGCGAGCCTGCAGGCTCGCCAGAAACACGGGGCATCAAGCTCCATTCAGAGATTGATAGATAGGCCCCATTGTGTCTAGTTTAGGGTTTATTTTTATTTTACAGGCAAGTTTGTATTTATTTTAACTAGGTAGAATAGTTACTAAATAGTTATTAACTATTTACTAGCTACCTAGCTAAAATAAATACAAAAGTACCTGTAAAATAAAACCTAACCTAAGTTACACCAACACCTAACACTACACTACAATTAAATAAATTAAATACAATTAAATATTGGTGGCAGCGATGTTAGGGGCGGCAGATTAGGGCTTAATAATATTTAACTAATGTTTGCGAGGCGGGAGTGCGGCGGTTTAGGGGTTAATATGTTTATTATAGTGGCGGCGATGTCCGGAGCAGCAGATTAGGGGTTAATAAGTATAATGTAGGTTTCAGCAATGTCGGGGCGGCAGATTAGGGGTTAATAGGGGTAAGATTAGGGGTGTTTAGTTAGGTGTTAGGTGTAAACATAAATTTTATTTCCCCATAGGAATCAATGGGGCTGCGTTACTGAGCTTAACGCTGCTTTTTTGCAAGTGTTAGACTTTTTCTCAGCCGGCTCTCCCCATTGATGTCTATGGGGAAATCGTGCACGAGCACGTAAAACCAGCTCACTGCTGACTTAAGCAGCACTGTTATTGGAGTGAAGTGTGGAGCAAAATTTTGCTCTACGCTCACTTTTTGTCTTTTAACGCCGGGTTTGTAAAAACCTGTAATACCAGCGCTGTAGGAAAGTGAACGGTGACAATAACGTGCAAGTTAGCACCGCACCCCTGTTACCGCAAAACTCGTAATCTAGCCGTTAGTATTTAAAACTCATAATATCATATTTAAAATATAAAAACAAATATAAGTCACTTGTAAGGATAACTCAATAATGATGAATATCAGATTGCTGTGTAACAGTGGAATTGCAGGGCAACTAAATGTTTGCCAAATGCTTATAGTGATGCAGTATATAACGGCTGTAGTTTTCCTTAAAGGGACACTGAACCCAATTTTTTTATTTCATGATTCAGATAGAGCATGCAATTTTAAGTAACTTTCTAATTTACTCCTATTATCAATTTTTCTTCGTTCTCTTGCTATCTTTATTTGAAAACGAAGGAATCTAGGCTTTCATCTAGGTTTTTTTTTTGGTTCAGATCTCTGGACATCACTGTTTAATTGGTGGATGAATTTATTCACCAATCAACAAGAACAACCCAGGTTTGTTTTCCAAAAATGGGCCGGCATCTAAACTTACATTCTTGCCTTTCAAATAAAGATACCAAAGAATAAAGAAAATTTTATAATAGGAGTAAATTAGAAAGTTGCTTAAAATTTCATGCTCTGGGGGATATTTATCAAAGCCTCAACTATGCTGCATTCGCCGGCACCAATACGCTCGCCTAACATAGTCTAACATCGCGGCCGCGGACCTGCAGGGCCGCCATCAGGGGGTGACAGGGGTGACTCCTGTCAGGGGCCCAATGAGCCAGGGGGGCCCCATGAGGCAAGAACTAAAAAAAAAAAAAATTTTTTTTTTTTTTTTTTTTAAATTTTGGCAGCCACCAGTGTGTACTAGAGCAGAGTGCTAATTGAGCATGGGAAATGTTATTACAAGGAGTAAATTATTAGCATTTGAGAGGATTTCTTAGGCCTAGATTTAGAGTTCGGCGGTAAAAGGGCTGTTAACGCTCCGCGGGCTTTTTTCTGGCCGCACCATAAATTTAACTCTGGTATCGAGAGTTAAAACAAATGCTGCGTTAGGCTCCAAAAAAGGAGCGTAGGGCATTTTTACCGCAAATGCAACTCTCGATACCAGAGTTGCTTACGGACGCGGCCGGCATCAAAAACGTGCTCGTGCACGATTCTCCCATAGGATGGGGCTGTTTGAGCTGAAAAAAAACCTAACACCTGCAAAAAAGCAGCGTTCAGCTCCTAACGCAGCCCCATTGTTTCCTATGGGAAAACACTTCCTACGTCTGCACCTAACACCCTAACATGTACCCCGAGTCTAAACACCCCTACCCTTACACTTATTAACCCCTAATCTGCCGCCCCCACTATCGCTGACCCCTGCATTACACTTTTAACCCCTAATCTGCCGCTCCGTAAACCGCCGCAACCTACGTTATCCCTATGTACCCCTAATCTGCTGCCCTAACATCGCCGACCCCTATATTATATTTATTAACCCCTAATCTGCCCCCCACAACGTCGCCGACACCTGCCTACACTTATTAACCCCTAATCTGCCGAGCGGACCTGAGCGCTACTATAATAAAGTTATTAACCCCTAATCCGTCTCACTAACCCTATCATAAATAGTATTAACCCCTAATCTGCCCTCCCTAACATCGCCGACACCTAACTTCAATTATTAACCCCTAATCTGACGACCGGAGCTCACCGCTATTCTAATAAATGTGTTAACCCCTAAAGCTAAGTCTAACCCTAACACTAACACCCCCCTAAGTTAAATATAATTTTTATCTAACGAAATAAATTAACTCTTATTAAATAAATGTTTATTTAATAGTTACCTAGTTAAAATAATAACAAAATTACCTGTAAAATAAGTCCTAACCTAAGATATAATTAAACCTAACACTACCCTATCAATAAAATAATTAAATAAACTACCTACAATTACCTACAATTAACCTATTGTGTTTAATTAATTTATTGATAGTGTAGTGTTAGGTTAATTGTAGGTAATTGTAGGTATTTTATTTAATTAATTTATTGATAGTGTAGTGTTAGGTTAATTGTAGGTAATTGTAGGTAGTTTATTTAATTATTTTATTGATAGGGTAGTGTTAGGTTTAATTATATCTTAGGTTAGGATTTATTTTACAGGTAATTTTGTTATTATTTTAACTAGGTAACTATTAAATAGTTCTTAACTATTTAATAGCTATTGAACCTGGTTAAAATAATTACAAAGTTACCTGTAAAATAAATATTAATCCTAAAATAGCTATAATATAATTATAATTTATATTGTAGCTATATTAGGATTTATTTTACAGGTAAGTATTTAGCTTTAAATAGGAATCATTTATTTAATAAGAGTTAATTTATTTCGTTAGATAAAAATTATATTTAACTTAGGGGGGTGTTAGTGTTAGGGTTAGACCTAGCTTTAGGGGTTAACACATTTATTAGAATAGCGGTGAGCTCCGGTCGGCAGATTAGGGGTTAATAATTGAAGTTAGGTGTCGGCGATGTTAGGGAGGGCAGATTAGGGGTTAATACTATTTATGATAGGGTTAGTGAGGCGGATTAGGGGTTAATAACTTTATTATAGTAGCGCTCAGGTCCGCTCGGCAGATTAGGGGTTAATAAGTGTAGGCAGGTGTCGGCGACGCTGAGGGGGGCAGATTAGGGGTTAATAAATATAATATAGGGGTCGGCGGTGTTAGGGGTAGCAGATTAGGGGTACATAGGGATAACGTAGGTGGCGGCGATTTGCGGTCGGAAGATTAGGGGTTAATTATTTTAAGTAGCTTGCGGCGACGTTGTGGGGGGCAAGTTAGGGGTTAAGAAATATAATATAGGGGTCGGCGGGGTTAGGGGCAGCAGATTAGGGGTACATAAGTATAACGTAGGTGGCGGTCGGCAGATTAGGGGTTAAAAATTTTAATCGAGTGGCGGCGATGTGGGGGGAGCTCGGTTTAGGGGTACATAGGTAGTTTATGGGTGTTAGTGTACTTTAGGGTACAGTAGTTAAGAGCTTTAGAAACCGGCGTTAGCCAGAAAGCTCTTAACTCCTGCTATTTTCAGGCGGCTGGAATCTTGTCGTTAGAGCTCTAACGCTCACTTCAGAAACGACTCTAAATACCGGCGTTAGAAAGATCCCATTGAAAAGATAGGCTACGCAAATGGCGTAGGGGGATCTGCGGTATGGAAAAGTCGCGGCTGAAAAGTGAGCGTTAGACCCTTTAATCACTGACTCCAAATACCAGCGGGCGCCCAAAACCAGCGTTAGGAGCCTCTAACGCTGGTTTTGACGGCTACCGCCGAACTCTAAATCTAGGCCTTAGTGTGCACTAAACCACTATGCTCAGTGTGAGACAGACTTGGCACTTTGTACAGTGTGTGCCTGAGTCAGACGGCAGATCACTTTCATTTGAAGAGGAGGTAGGACTTACTTAGGAAATGTTTTTTATTTCTTTGTGCAATTTTGGATTGCAACCTCAGTGTGGTAGTAGTTGTATGGTGGGGCTAGGGGTCCATAAAAATACTTTTTTCTTTGCAGCAGTGTATTTATGATTATTTGACAATGCTGTAGAAATTCTATATTTAAAACCATGCAGAAATGTTTCCTCCTCAATACACAAATGGTAGATGCCCTTTTGGCAGATATGCATTATATATATATATATACTCTCAGACTAAGGCCTAGATTTAGAGTTCGGCGGTAGCCGTCAAAACCAGCGTTAGAGGCTCCTAACGCTGGTTTTGGCCGCCCGCTGGTATTTGGAGTCAGTGATTAAAGGGTCTAACGCTCACTTTACAGCCGCGACTTTTCCATACCGCAGATCCCCCTACGCCATTTGCGTAGCCTATCTTTTCAATGGGATCTTTCTAACGCCGGTATTTAGAGTCGTTTCTGCAGTGAGCGTTAGAGCTCTAACGACAAGATTCCAGCCGCCTGAAAATAGCAGGAGTTAAGAGCTTTCTGGCTAACGCCGGTTTATAAAGCTCTTAACTACTGTACCCTAAAGTACACTAACACCCATAAACTACCTATGTAGCCCTAAACCGAGCTCCCCCCACATCGCCGCCACTCGATTAAAAATTTTAACCCCTAATCTTCCGACCGCCACCTACGTTATACTTATGTACCCCTAATCTGCTGCCCCTAACCCCGCCGACCCCTGTATTACATTTATTAACCCCTAATCTGCCCCCCACAACATCGCCGCCAGCTACTTAAAATAATTAACCCCTAATCTTCCGACCGCAAAGCGCCGCCACCTACGTTATCCTTATGTACCCCTAATCTGCTGCCCCTAACACCGCCGACCCCTATATTATATTTATTAACCCCTAATCTGCCCCCCACAACGTCGCCGACACCTGCCTACACTTATTAACCCCTAATCTGCCGAGCGGACCGCACCGCTACTATAATAAAGTTATTAACCCTAATCCGCCTCACTAACCCTATCATAAATAGTATTAACCCCTAATCTGCCCTCCCTAACATCGCCGACACCTAACTTCAATTATTAACCCCTAATCTTCCGATCGGAGCTCACCGCTATTCTAATAAATGTATTAACCCCTAAAGCTAAGTCTAACCCTAACACTAACACCCCCCTAACTTAAATATAATTTTAATCTAACGAAATAAATTAACTCTTATTAAATAAATTATTCCTATTTAAAGCTAAATACTTACCTGTAAAATAAATCCTAATATAGCTACAATATAAATTATAATTATATTATAGCTATTTTAGGATTAATATTTATTTTACAGGCAACTTTGTAATTATTTTAACCAGGTACAATAGCTATTAAATAGTTAAGAACTATTTAATAGTTACCTAGTTAAAATAATAACAAATTTACCTATAAAATAAATCCTAACCTAAGATATAATTAAACCTAACACTACCCTATCAATAAAATAATTAAATAAACTACCTACAATTACCTACAATTAACCTAACACTACACTATCAATAAATTAAATAAACACAATTGCTACAAATAAATACAATTAAATAAACTAGCTAAAGTACAAAAAATAAAAAAGAACTAAGTTACAGAAAATAAAAAAATATTTACAAACATAAGAAAAATATTACAACAATTTTAAACTAATTACACCTACTCTAAGCCCCCTAATAAAATAACAAAGCCCCCCAAAATAAAAAATTCCCTACCCTATTCTAAATTAAAAAAGTTACAAGCTCTTTTACCTTACCAGCCCTGAACAGGGCCCTTTGCGGGGCATGCCCCAAGAAGTTCAGCTCTTTTGCCTGTAAAAAAAAAGATACAATACCCCCCCCCCCAACATTACAACCCACCACCCACATACCCCTAATCTAACCCAAACCCCCCTTAAATAAACCTAACACTAATCCCCTGAAGATCTTCCTACCTTGTCTTCACCATACCAGGTTCACCGATCCGTCCTGGCTCCAAGATCTTCATCCAACCCAAGCGGGGGTTGGCGATCCATAATCCGGTGCTGAAGAGGTCCAGAAGAGGCTCCAAAGTCTTCATCCTATCCGGCAAGAAGAGGACATCCGGACCGGCAAACATCTTCTCCAAGCCGCATCTTCTATCTTCTTCCATCCGGTGCGGAGCGGGTCCATCTTGAAGCAGGCGACGCGGATCCATCCTCTTCTTCCGATGTCTCCCGACGAATGACGGTTCCTTTAAGGGACGTCATCCAAGATGGCGTCCCTCGAATTCCGATTGGCTGATAGGATTCTATCAGCCAATCGGAATTAAGGTAGGAATATTCTGATTGGCTGATGGAATCAGCCAATCAGAATCTAGTTCAATCCGATTGGCCGATCCAATCAGCCAATCAGATTGAGCTCGCATTCTATTGGCTGATCGGAACAGCCAATAGAATGCGAGCTCAATCTGATTGGCTGATTGGATCAGCCAATCGGATTGAACTTGATTCTGATTGGCTGATTCCATCAGCCAATCAGAAAATTCCTACCTTAATTCCGATTGGCTGATAGAATCCTATCAGCCAATCGGAATTCGAGGGACGCCATCTTGGATGACGTCCCTTAAAGGAACCGTCATTCGTCGGGAGACATCGGAAGAAGAGGATGGATCCGCGTCGCCTGCTTCAAGATGGACCCGCTCCGCACCGGATGGAAGAAGATAGAAGATGCGGCTTGGAGAAGATGTTTGCCGGTCCGGATGTCCTCTTCTTGCCGGATAGGATGAAGACTTTGGAGCCTCTTCTGGACCTCTTCAGCACCGGATTATGGATCGCCAACCCCCGCTTGGGTTGGATGAAGATCTTGGAGCCAGGACGGATCGGTGAACCTGGTATGGTGAAGACAAGGTAGGAAGATCTTCAGGGGATTAGTGTTAGGTTTATTTAAGGGGGGTTTGGGTTAGATTAGGGGTATGTGGGTGGTGGGTTGTAATGTTGGGGGGGGGTATTGTATGTTTTCTTTTACAGGCAAAAGAGCTGAACTTCTTGGGGCATGCCCCGCAAAGGGCCCTGTTCAGGGCTGGTAAGGTAAAAGAGCTTGTAACTTTTTTAATTTAGAATAGGGTAGGGAATTTTTTATTTTGGGGGGCTTTGTTATTTTATTAGGGGGCTTAGAGTAGGTGTAATTATTTTAAAATTGTTGTAATATTTTTCTTATGTTTGTAAATATTTTTTTATTTTCTGTAACTTAGTTCTTTTTTATTTTTTGTACTTTAGCTAGTTTATTTAATTGTATTTATTTGTAGCAATTGTGTTTATTTAATTTATTGATAGTGTAGTGTTAGGTTAATTGTAGGTAATTGTAGGTAGTTTATTTAATTATTTTATTGATAGGGTAGTGTTAGGTTTAATTATATCTTAGGTTAGGATTTATTTTACAGGTAATTTTGTAATTATTTTAACTAGGTAACTATTAAATAGTTCTTAACTATTTAATAGCTATTGTACCTGGTTAAAATAAATACCAAGTTGCCTGTAAAATAAATATTAATCCTAAAATAGCTATAATATAATTATAATTTATATTGTAGCTATATTAGGGTTTATTTTACAGGTAAGTATTTAGCTTTAAATAGGAATCATTTATTTAATAAGAGTTAATTTATTTTGTTATATGTAAATTATATTTAAGTTAGGGGGGTGTTAGTGTTAGGGTTAGACTTAGCTTTAGGGGTTAATACATTTATTAGAATAGCGGTGAGCTCCGATTGGAAGATTAGGGGTTAATAATTGAAGGTAGGTGTCGGCGATGTTAGGGAGGGCAGATTAGGGGTTAATACTATTTATGATAGGGTTAGTGAGACGGATTAGGGGTTAATAACTTTATTATAGTAGCGCTCAGGTCCGCTCGGCAGATTAGGGGTTAATAAGTGTAGGCAGGTGTCGGCGACGTTGTGGGGGGCAGATTAGGGGTTAATAAATATAACATAGGGGTCGGCGATGTTAGGGCAGCAGATTAGGGGTACATAGGGATAACGTAGGTTGCGGCGGTTTACGGAGCGGAAGATTAGGGGTTAAAACTGTAATGCAGGGGTCAGCGATAGCGGGGGCGGCAGATTAGGGGTTAATAAGTGTAAGGTTAGGGGTGTTTAGACTCGGGGTACATGTTAGAGTGTTAGGTGCAGACGTAGGAAGTGTTTCCCCATAGGAAACAATGGGGCTGCGTTAGGAGCTGAACGCTTCTTTTTTGCAGGTGTTAGGTTTTTTTTCAGCTCAAACAGTCCCATTGTTTCCTATGGGAGAATCGTGCACGAGCACGTTTTTGATGCCGGCCGCGTCCGTAAGCAACTCTGGTATCGAGAGTTGCATTTGCGGTAAAAATGCCCTACGCTCCTTTTTTGGAGCCTAACGCAGCATTTGTTTGAACTCTCGATACCAGAGTTAAATTTATGGTGCGGCCAGAAAAAAGCCCGCGGAGCGTTAACAGCCCTTTTACCGCCGAACTCCAAATCTAGGCCTAAGATTGCTCAGTGTTTGAAATGAGACAGGTTAACTTAAAACTGTTCAGTTTACACTGCAGCTGACTTAGTTTTGAAATACATACCAACAAGCTTAAATCCTGCATTTAACCAGATCTAATGGTATGAGTTCCACAGCTTATGGTCCCACCAAGATCACATAGAGTACAGCATTTTCAAAATCCATAAGTACAGCTGACAGATGGGAACATTTGTACACTATATTTGAAGTGGTGCTCTTGGTTGGGGAAAATGGGGAAAAAACAAACATATGTCAACCTTTTAAAGGTACTTTTCTTCATCTAGCCATCTACCCAGCTCATTAATGTACAATTTTGAATTCACAGAATTATTTTTGTTGGCATATTTACAAATATGATTCTTTAAAAAGTGATCTCTTAATTTCTGCAATTTTTTTTATCATGCATGTCACACACTGTTGATTTAGGGGATGCAAGGTGCATAAATGTTTGCTCCTGTGAGTGTTTCTGTGGGTGTCTGTGTTTATGTATTTGTGCTTTGGTTTGTGTCTCTATGTGTATGTATTTTTTATCTGTGGGTCTCTCTGTGAGGGTGGGTGTGTAAGTCTTTGTGCATTTTCTGTGGATGTCTGTGAGGGTGTGTGCATATGTCTTCAAGCTTTTTCTATGGGTGTCTCTGTGAGGGTGTGTGTGTATGTCGTTGTGTGTTTTCTGTGGGTGTCTCTGTGTGTGTGTGTGTGTGTGTGTGTGTATATCCTTGTGTGTTTTCTGAGGCTGTCTCTGTCGGTGTTTCATTGGGTGTATGTGCAAGTTTGAGTTTGTGTGTGTGTGTCTATTGTCTGTTCCTTTTTAGGACATTTTGACCTTACTACTAATTATTCACATCTTTCTACAGACTTTGAGACTAACAAGACCTTTCCGGAAGTAACCAATCCACCATTTAACCTTTAAATTATTGTTTAGGCAGTTCAGGGCCCTTCCTTTCAGCCACTGCATGCTGTTGTCATCATTTAGTTGTCATCTTCCTTTACAAAAAGATAATCAGAACTCCATATTTTGTTTTCTAAATCTCCTTTTTTTTTTTACAAAACTGTAGTTTACCTCATTACTTGTCAGGTTAATGTAAACAAGTGCTGAGTGTCTGTTTGGGTGTCTGTGTCTGAGTGTGTTTCTTTGCGTGTCTGCTAGAGTGTCTATATGTTAATCCTTATGTGTGAGCGTGTCTGTGTGTGTGTGTATGTGTATGTTACTACCTTTACAACATTTCCAAGTTTAAATAGACAATTAAGAATAAAGTGCATATACGTTTTAGTCACTTGGTCAAAAATTGCACATGTCAAAGGAGGGGGGGGGGGCCCTGATCAATGGTTGAGTCAGGGGCCCCAAAATTTCTAGTGGCGGCCCTGCGGACCTGAATACGATTTCCATATTTATAAAAAAGCCGGCAAAAAGCTGCGCACCAAGTACGGGGCGATGAGCATCGGACTGTTGTTAACTTACTTAGATTGAGCTCTCATCCTATTGACTGATTGGAACAGCCAATAGGATGAGAGCTGCTCAAATCCTATTGGCTGATTGGAACCTTTCAGCCAATAGGAATGCAAGGGACGCCATCTTGGATGACATCACTTGCATTCAAGTCCCAGTTTACGGCAGCGACCGTATTGAAGAGGATTTCCGTGCCGGATGTCTTCAGGATGGACCCGCACCGCTCCGGCTGGATGAAGATAGAAGAAGCCGCCCGGATGAAGATTTCTTGCCGGCTGGATGGATCCTTCAAGCTGAACTTCAAAAACTGCAAGTGGATCGTCGGGGGTTAGTGTTAGGTTTATTTAAGGTTTTTTTGGGTGGGTTTTATTTTTAGAGTAGGGTCTGGGCAGGTAAAAGAGCTAAATGCCCTTTTAAGGACAATGCCCATTAAATGCCATTTTCAGGGCAATGGGGAGCTTAGGTTTTTTTAGATAGGCTTTTTATTTGGGGGGGTTGGGTGGGTGGTGGATTTTACTGTTGGGGGTGTTTGTATTTTTTTTACAGGTAAAAGAGCTTATTTCTTTGGGGCAATGCCCCGCAAAAGGCCCTTTTAAGGGCCATTGGTAGTTTATTGTAGGATAGGGTTTTTTTTATTTGGGGGGCTTTTTGATTTTGATAGGGCTATTAGATTAGGTGTAATTCATTTTTATTCTTTATACTGATTTTTTTGTAACTTAGTGTTTGTTTGTTTTTGTAACAGTGTTTTTTTTTAGTAATTTAGTAATTTTTAATAGTAGTTTAAATAATTTGAGTAGGGTTAGGGATTTTTAATATGTAATATAGTTAATTTAATTGCTAGTTTAATGTGATTTTAGTATAATAGTTAGGGTAGGTTAATTAATAGTTTAATATAGTTTATTTTAATTCTACAGGTAAGTTTTATTTTATTATAAGATAGGGATGTTGTAATTTTAATGTAAAGTTAGCGGGTTGTTAGGTTTAGGGTTTAATAGCTTAATTTAGTTTATGGCGATGTGGGGGGCTGCGGTTTGGGGGTTAATAGGTTTAGTTAATGGTAGTGATGTGGGAGGCCAGAGGTTTAGGGGTTAATACATTTAGTTAGGTGGCGGCCGGGTCCGGGAGCGGCGGAATAGGGGTTAGTACATTTTATTTAGATTGCGGCGGGGTCGGGGAGTGGCGGGATAGGAGTTAATACATTTATTTAGTTGCGGCTGGGTCGGGGAGTGGCGGGATGGGTTAATAACTTTATTTAGGTTGCGGAAATGTCGGGCGGCAGATTAGGGGTGTTTCGACTTGGGGCTTATGTTAGGGTGTTAGGTGTAAACGTTACTGGTTTTCAACCATATAAATCAATAGGATATCTGGCAGCATCAAACATAAGCTTTCACTGCTTTCAGACTCCCATTGATTCCTATGGCATCTGTGGTCTCCAGGGTGGTGGATTGAAAACCAGGTACGCTGGGCTGGAATAGCCGTGAGCGTACCTGTTAACTATTTGCTAACTTTGAAAAAGTGTCAAATAGTGCCGAATGTGTATTCGGAACATCTGTAATGACGTAAGCATCGATCTGTGTCGGATTGAGACCGGCGGATCGTATGTTATGTCACAGATTTCAACTTTTGCTGGTCTGTAGGCTTTAATAACTAGGTTGAATCAAGCTTGCCACAATTATGCTGCGGAATTCCAGCGTATTTGCGGTTGACGGCTTGATAAATATCCCCCTCTATCTGAATCACGATAGAATCAGCACAGTTTGTTCTCTAGCGCCTAGATTTAGAGTTTTGTCGGTAACGACCGGCGTAGCTAAAGCTGGCTTTTTTCTGGCCGAACCTTTAAAATAACTCTGGTATTGAGAGTCCACAGAATGGCTGCGTTAGGCTCCAAAAAGGGAGCGTACAGGCATATTTAATGCCACTGCAACTCTCGATACCAGAGTTGCTTACGGACGCGGCCAGCCTCAAAAACGTGCTCGTGCATGATTCCCCCATAGAAAACAATGGGGCTGTTTGAGCTGAAAAAAAACCTAACACCTGCAAAAAAGCCGCGTTCAGCTCCTAATGCAGCCCCATTGTTTGCTATGGGGAAACACTTCCTACGTCTGCACCTAACACTCTAACATGTACCCCGAGTCTAAACACCCCTAACCTTACACTTATTAACCCCTAATCTGCCGCCCCCGCTATCGCTGACCCCTGCATATTATTTTTAACCCTAATCTGCCGCTCCGTAAACCGCCGCTACTTACATTATCCCTATGTACCCCTAATCTGCTGTCCTAACATCGCCGACCCCTATATTATATTTATTAACCCCTAATCTGCCCCCCACAACGTTGCATCCACCTGCCTACACTTATTAACCCCTAATCTGCCGAGCGGACCGCACCGCTACTCTAATAAATGGATTAACCCCTAAAGCTAAGTCTAACCCTAACCCTAACACCCCCCTAAATTAAATATAATTTAAATCTAACGAAATAAATTAACTCTTATTAAATAAATTATTCCTATTTAAAGCTAAATACTTACCTGTAAAATAAATCCTAATATAGCTACAATATAAATTATAATTATATTGTAGCTATTTTAGGATTAATATTTATTTTACAGGCAACTTTGTATTTATTTTAACCAGGTACAATAGCTATTAAATAGTTAAGAACTATTTAATAGTTACCTAGTTAAAATAATTACAAAATTACCTGTAAAATAAATCCTAACCTAAGTTACAATTAAACCTAACACTACACTATCAATAAATAAATTAAATAAAATACCTACAATTATCTACAATTAAACCTAACACTACACTATCAATAAATTAATTAAATACAATATCTACAAATAACTACAATGAAATAAACTAACTAAAGTACAAAAAATAAAAAAGAACTAAGTTACAAAAAACAAAAAAATATTTACAAACATCAGAAAAATATTACAATTTTAAACTAATTACACCTACTCTAAGCCCCCTAATAAAATAACAAAGACCCCCAAAATAAAAAAATGCCCTACCCTATTCTAAATTACAAAAGTTCAAAGCTCTTTTACCTTACCAGCCCTGAACAGGGCCCTTTGCGGGGCATGCCCCAAAGAATTCAGCTCTTTTGCCTGTAAAAAAAAACACATACAATACCCCCCCCAACATTACAACCCACCACCCACATACCCCTAATCTAACCCAAACCCCCCTTAAATAAACCTAACACTAAGCCCTTGAAGATCTTCCTACCTTATCTTCACCATACCAGGTTCACCGATCGATCCAGAAGAGCTCCTCCGATGTCCTGATCCAAGCCCAAGCAGGGGGCTGAAGAGGTCCATGATCCGGCTGAAGTCATCATCCAAGCGGGAGCTGAAGAGGTCCATGATCCGGCTGAAGTCATCATCCAAGCGGGAGCTGAAGAGGTCCATGATCCGGCTGAAGTCTTCTATCAACGGCATCTTCAATCTTCTTTCTTCCGGATCCATCTTGCAGACCTCCGACGCGGAACATCCTGCTGGCCTGACGGACTACCGACGAATGAAGGCTCCTTTAAGGGACGTCATCCAAGATGGCGTCCCTCGAATTCCGATTGGCTGATAGGATTCTATCAGCCAATCGGAATTAAGGTAGGACAATGGAATCAGCCAATCAGAATCAAGTTCAATCCGATTGGCTGATCCAATCAGCCAATCAGATTGAGCTCGCATTCTATTGGCTGTTCGGATCAGCCAATAGAATGCGAGCTCAATCTGATTGGCTGATCGGATCAGCCAATCGGATTGAACTTGATTCTGATTGGCTGATTCCATCAGCCAATCAGAATTTTCCTACCTTAATTCCGATTGGCTGATAGAATCAGCCTTCATTCGTCGGTAGTCCGTCGGGCCAGCAGGATGTTCCGCGTCGGAGGTCTGCAAGATGGATCCGGAAGAAAGAAGATTGAAGATGCCGTTGATAGAAGACTTCAGCCGGATCATGGACCTCTTCAGCTCCCGCTTGGATGATGACTTCAGCCGGATCATGGACCTCTTCAGCTCCCGCTTGGATGATGACTTCAGCCGGATCATGGACATCTTCAGCCCCAGCTTGGATCAGGACATCGGAGGAGCTCTTCTGGATCGATCGGTGAACCTGGTATGGTGAAGATAAGGTAGGAAGATCTTCAGGGGCTTAGTGTTAGGTTTATTTAAGGGGGGTTTGGGTTAGATTAGGGGTATGTGGGTGGTGGGTTGTAATGTTGGGGGGGGGGGGTATTGTATGTGTTTTTTTACAGGCAAAAGAGCTGAATTTCTTGGGGCATGCCCCGCAAAGGTCCCTGTTCAGGGCTGGTAAGGTAAAACAGCTTTGAACTTTTGTAATTTAGAATAGGGTAGGGCATTTTTTTATTTTAGGGGTCTTTGTTATTTTATTAGGGGGCTTAGAGTAGGTGTAATTAGTTTAAAATTGTTGTAATATTTTTCTGATGTTTGTAAATATTTTTTTATTTTTTGTAACTTAGTTCTTTTTTATTTTTTGTACTTTAGTTAGTTTATTTAATTGTAGTTATTTGTAGGAATTGTATTTAATTTATTTATTGATAGTGTAGTGTTAGGTTTAATTGTAGATAATTGTAGGTATTTTATTTAATTAATTTAATGGTAGTATAGTGTTAGGTTTAATTGTAACTTAGGTTAGGATTTATTTTACAGGTAATTTTGTTATTATTTTAACTAGGTAACTATTAAATAGTTCTTAACTATTTAATAGCTATTGTACCTGGTTAAAATAATTACAAAGTTGCCTGTAAAATAAATATTAATCCTAAAATAGCTACAATGTAATTATTCGTTATATTGTAGCTATATTAGGGTTTATTTTACAGGTAAATATTTAGCTTTAAATAGGAATAAGTTATTTAATAAGAGTTCATTTATTTCGTTAGAATAAAATTATATTTAACTTAGGGGGGTGTTAGTGTTAGGGTTAGACTTAGCTTTAGGGGTTAATACATTTATTATAGTAGCGGTGAGTTCCGGTCGGCAGATTAGGGGTTAATGTTTGAAGTTAGGTGTCGGCGATGTTAGGGAGGGCAGATTAGGGGTTAATACTATTTATTATAGGGTTAGTGAGGCGGATTAGGGGTTAATAACTTTATTATAGTAGCGGTGCGGTCCGCTCGGCAGATTAGGGGTTAATAAATGTAGGTAGCTGGCGGCGACGTTGTGGGGGGCAGATTAGAGGTTAATAAATATAATATAGGGGTCGGCGGTGTTAGGGGCAGCAGATTAGGGGTACATAAGGATAACGTAGGTGGCGGTCGGCAGATTAGGGGTTAAAAAAATTTAATCGAGTGGTGGCGATGTGGGGGGACCTCAGTTTAGGGGTACATAGGTAGTTTATGGGTGTTAGTGTACTTTAGAGCACAGTAGTTAAGAGCTTTATAAACCGGCGTTAGCCCAAAAAGCTCTTAACTACTGACTTTTTTCTGCTGCTGGAGTTTGGTCGTTAGATTTCTAACGCTCACTTCAGACACGACTCTAAATACCGGAGTTAGGAAGATCCCATTGAAAAGATAGGATACGCAATTGACGTAAGGGGATCTGCGGTATGGAAAAGTTGCGGCTGAAAAGTGAGCGTTAGACCCTTTCCTAACTGACTCCAAATACCGGCGGTAGCCTAAAACCAGCGTTAGGAGCCTCTAACGCTGGTTTTGACGGCTACCGTCAAACTCTAAATCTAGGCCTAGGTTTGCTAATAGCGGTATAACCAGCACCAAGCATCCATACTTTTACACCTCTAAAGTGCCTACCTTTGTTAGGAACGGCTTCTTCCTCTCAGCCGACAAGTTACTAGTATAGCCGCACTGTAGTCGTGGCTGAGGTGTCTGTAAATCTCTGTTTCTGCTTCCTGTTTCGTCACAGCACTCATGTCTACCATGTGACTACCAATGGCCAATCCTGGAGCTGGAGTTCCATTTTCCCAGATCCTTACTCTGTGCAGAGATTTGTTGAAGGATCGTGAGAGAAAATAGTCAATTTGTAATCCTTAGCAATCCTTAGTTATCTTTCAAGATAGAAAGTTAGGGAAATAAATCACCATCAATGCGTTTTGACGTTAAAACGTCTTTATCAAGATGTAAAATAAAAGTATCATGCGTCGTTATATACACACCACCTTACAAGTGATTGGTTGAATGCTTTTTTATGTACGCTTCTTAAGGTGGAATTACTTATTACAAATTTTATAATGTTTGCAATATGTTCTAATCTTTCCATGGAGCATTACAATTTCTACTGTTATTGTTATGAACGGATAAAGTTACATAGCATAGATATAAAGATCAGAAATAAGGAATAATAAATAAAAATCAAATATACATAAATACAATTATGTCACTATACATATATACATTTACATCTGTCCAATAAAATTAACAGTCCATAAATTAATCACTATCATCTAGATTTAGAGTTTTGTCGGTAACGACCCACGTAGCTAACGCTGGCTTTTTTCTGGCCGCACCTTTAAAATAACTCTGGCATTGAGAGTCCACAGAATGGCTGCGTTAGGCTCCAAAAAGGGAGCGTACAGGCATATTTAACGCCACTGCAACTCTCGATACCAGAGTTGCTTACGGACGCGGCCAGCCTCAAAAACGTGCTCGTGCACGATTCCCCCATAGAAAACAATGGGGCTGTTTGAGCTGAAAAAAACCCTAACACCTGCAAAAAAGCCGCGTTCAGCTCCTAACGCAGCCCCATTGTTGTCTATGGGGAAACACTTCCTACGTCTGCACCTAACACCCTAACATGTACCCCGAGTCTAAACACCCCTAACCTTACACTTATTAACCCCTATTCTGCCGCCCCCGCTATCGCTGACCCCTGCATATTATTTTTAACCCCTAATCTGCCGCTCCGTAAACCACTGCTACTTACATTATCCCTATGTACCCCTAATCTGCTGCCCCTAACACCGCCGACCCCTATATTATATTTATTAACCCCTAATCTGCCCCCCACAACGTCGCCTCCACCTGCCTACACTTATTAACCCCTAATCTGCCGACCGGACCGCACCGCTATTATAATAAAGTTATTAACCCCTAATCCGCCTCACTAACCCTATAATAAATAGTATTAACCCCTAATCTGCCCTCCCTAACATCGCCGACACCTAACTTCAAACATTAACCCCTAATCTGCCGACTGGAGCTCACCGCTATTCTAATAAATGTATTAACCCCTAAAGCTAAGTCTAACCCTAACACTAACACCCCCCTAAGTTAAATATAATTTAAATCTAACAAAATAAATTAACTCTTATTAAATAAATTATTCCTATTTAAAGCTAAATACTTACCTGTAAAATAAATCCTAATATAGCTAAAATATAAATTATATTTATATTATAGCTATTTTAGGATTTATATTTATTTTACAGGTAACTTTGTATTTATTTTAACCAGGTACAATAGCTAAAATAGTTAAAATAATTACAAAATTACCTGTAAAATAAATCCTAACCTAAGTTACAATTAAACCTAACACTACACTATCAATAAATTAATTAAATAAAATACCTACAATTACCTACAATTAAACCTAACACTACACTATCAATAAATTAATTAAATACAATATCTACAAATAAATACAATGAAATAAACTAACTAAAGTACAAAAAATAAAAAAGAACTAAGTTACAAAAAATAAAAAAATATTTACAAACATCAGAAAAATATTACAACAATTTTAAACTAATTACACCTACTCTAAGCCCCCTAATAAAATAACAAAGAACCCCAAAATAAAAAAATGCCCTACCCTATTCTAAATTACTAAAGTTCAAAGCTCTTTTACCTTACCAGCCCTGTACAGGGCCCTTTGCGGGGCATGCCCCAAAGAATTCAGCTCTTTTGCCTGTAAAAAAAAACACATACAATACCCCCCCCAACATTACAACCCACCACCCACATACCCCTAATCTAACCCAAACCCCCCTTAAATAAACCTAACACTAAGCCCTTGAAGATCTTCCTACCTTATCTTCACCATACCAGGTTCACCGATCGATCCAGAAGAGCTCCTCCGATGTCCTGATCCAAGCCCAAGCAGGGGGCTGAAGAGGTCCATGATCCGGCTGAAGTCATCATCCAAGCGGGAGCTGAAGAGGTCCATGATCCGGCTGAAGTCATCATCCAAGCGGGAGCTGAAGAGGTCCATGATCCGGCTGAAGTCTTCTATCAACGGCATCTTCAATCTTCTTTCTTCCGGATCCATCTTGCAGACCTCCGACGCGGAACATCCTGCTGGCCTGGCGGACTACCGACGAATGAAGGCTCCTTTAAGGGACGTCATCCAAGATGGCGTCCCTCGAATTCCGATTGGCTGATAGGATTCTATCAGCCAATCGGAATTAAGGTAGGACAATGGAATCAGCCAATCAGAATCAAGTTCAATCCGATTGGCTGATCCAATCAGCCAATCAGATTGAGCTCGCATTCTATTGGCTGTTCGGATCAGCCAATAGAATGCGAGCTCAATCTGATTGGCTGATCGGATCAGCCAATCGGATTGAACTTGATTCTGATTGGCTGATTCCATCAGCCAATCAGAATTTTCCTACCTTAATTCCGATTGGCTGATAGAATCAGCCTTCATTCGTCGGTAGTCCGTCGGGCCAGCAGGATGTTCCGCGTCGGAGGTCTGCAAGATGGATCCGGAAGAAAGAAGATTGAAGATGCCGTTGATAGAAGACTTCAGCCGGATCATGGACCTCTTCAGCTCCCGCTTGGATGATGACTTCAGCCGGATCATGGACATCTTCAGCCCCAGCTTGGATCAGGACATCGGAGGAGCTCTTCTGGATCGATCGGTGAACCTGGTATGGTGAAGATAAGGTAGGAAGATCTTCAGGGGCTTAGTGTTAGGTTTATTTAAGGGGGGTTTGGGTTAGATTAGGGGTATGTGGGTGGTGGGTTGTAATGTTGGGGGGGGGGGTATTGTATGTGTTTTTTTACAGGCAAAAGAGCTGAATTTCTTGGGGCATGCCCCGCAAAGGGCCCTGTTCAGGGCTGGTAAGGTAAAACAGCTTTGAACTTTTGTAATTTAGAATAGGGTAGGGCATTTTTTTATTTTAGGGGTCTTTGTTATTTTATTAGGGGGCTTAGAGTAGGTGTAATTAGTTTAAAATTGTTGTAATATTTTTCTGATGTTTGTAAATATTTTTTTATTTTTTGTAACTTAGTTCTTTTTTATTTTTTGTACTTTAGTTAGTTTATTTAATTGTAGTTATTTGTAGGAATTGTATTTAATTTATTTATTGATAGTGTAGTGTTAGGTTTAATTGTAGATAATTGTAGGTATTTTATTTAATTAATTTAATGGTAGTATAGTGTTAGGTTTAATTGTAACTTAGGTTAGGATTTATTTTACAGGTAATTTTGTTATTATTTTAACTAGGTAACTATTAAATAGTTCTTAACTATTTAATAGCTATTGTACCTGGTTAAAATAATTACAAAGTTGCCTGTAAAATAAATATTAATCCTAAAATAGCTACAATGTAATTATTCGTTATATTGTAGCTATATTAGGGTTTATTTTACAGGTAAATATTTAGCTTTAATTAGGAATAAGTTATTTAATAAGAGTTCATTTATTTCGTTAGAATAAAATTATATTTAACTTAGGGGGGTGTTAGTGTTAGGGTTAGACTTAGCTTTAGGGGTTAATACATTTATTATAGTAGCGGTGAGTTCCGGTCGGCAGATTAGGGGTTAATGTTTGAAGTTAGGTGTCGGCGATGTTAGGGAGGGCAGATTAGGGGTTAATACTATTTATTATAGGGTTAGTGAGGCGGATTAGGGGTTAATAACTTTATTATAGTAGCGGTGCGGTCCGCTCGGCAGATTAGGGGTTAATAAATGTAGGTAGCTGGCGGCGACGTTGTGGGGGGCAGATTAGAGGTTAATAAATATAATATAGGGGTCGGCGGTGTTAGGGGCAGCAGATTAGGGGTACATAAGGATAACGTAGGTGGCGGTCGGCAGATTAGGGGTTAAAAAAATTTAATCGAGTGGTGGCGATGTGGGGGGACCTCAGTTTAGGGGTACATAGGTAGTTTATGGGTGTTAGTGTACTTTAGAGCACAGTAGTTAAGAGCTTTATAAACCGGCGTTAGCCCAAAAAGCTCTTAACTACTGACTTTTTTCTGCGGCTGGAGTTTGGTCGTTAGATTTCTAACGCTCACTTCAGACACGACTCTAAATACCGGAGTTAGGAAGATCCCATTGAAAAGATAGGATACGCAATTGACGTAAGGGGATCTGCGGTATGGAAAAGTTGCGGCTGAAAAGTGAGCGTTAGACCCTTTCCTGACTGACTCCAAATACCGGCGGTAGCCTAAAACCAGCGTTAGGAGCCTCTAACGCTGGTTTTGACGGCTACCGCCAAACTCTAAATCTAGGCCTAGGTTTGCTAATAGCGGTATAACCAGCACCAAGCATCCATACTTTTACACCTCTAAAGTGCCTACCTTTGTTAGGAACGGCTTCTTCCTCTCAGCCGACAAGTTACTAGTATAGCCGCACTGTAGTCGTGGCTGAGGTGTCTGTAAATCTCTGTTTCTGCTTCCTGTTTCGTCACAGCACTCATGTCTACCATGTGACTACCAATGGCCAATCCTGGAGCTGGAGTTCCGTTTTCCCAGATCCTTACTCTGTGCAGAGATTTGTTGAAGGATCGTGAGAGAAAATAGTCAATTTGTAATCCTTAGCAATCCTTAGTTATCTTTCAAGATAGAAAGTTAGGGAAATAAATCACCATCAATGCGTTTTGACGTTAAAACGTCTTTATCAAGATGTAAAATAAAAGTATCATGCGTCGTTATATACACACCACCTTACAAGTGATTGGTTGAATGCTTTTTTATGTACGCTTCTTAAGGTGGAATTACTTATTACAAATTTTATAATGTTTGCAATATGTTCTAATCTTTCCATGGAGCATTACAATTTCTACTGTTATTGTTATGAACGGATAAAGTTACATAGCATAGATATAAAGATCAGAAATAAGGAATAATAAATAAAAATCAAATATACATAAATACAATTATGTCACTATACATATATACATTTACATCTGTCCAATAAAATTAACAGTCCATAAATTAATCACTATCTGCTAGATTTAGAGTTTTGTCGGTAACGACCCACGTAGCTAACGCTGGCTTTTTTCTGGCCGCACCTTTAAAATAACTCTGGTATTGAGAGTCCACAGAATGGCTGCGTTAGGCTCCAAAAAGGGAGCGTACAGGCATATTTAACGCCACTGCAACTCTCGATACCAGAGTTGCTTACGGACGCGGCCAGCCTCAAAAACGTGCTCGTGCACGATTCCCCCATAGAAAACAATGGGGCTGTTTGAGCTGAAAAAAAACCTAACACCTGCAAAAAAGCCGCGTTCAGCCCCTAACGCAGCCCCATTGTTGTCTATGGGGAAACACTTCCTACGTCTGCACCTAACACCCTAACATGTACCCCGAGTCTAAACACCCCTAACCTTACACTTATTAACCCCTATTCTGCCGCCCCCGCTATCGCTGACCCCTGCATATTATTTTTAACCCCTAATCTGCCGCTCCGTAAACCACCGCTACTTACATTATCCCTATGTACCCCTAATCTGCTGCCCCTAACACCGCCGACCCCTATATTATATTTATTAACCCCTAATCTGCCCCCCACAATGTCGCCTCCACCTGCCTACACTTATTAACCCCTAATCTGCCGACCGGACCGCACCGCTATTATAATAAAGTTATTAACCCCTAATCCGCCTCACTAACCCTATAATAAATAGTATTAACCCCTAATCTGCCCTCCCTAACATCGCCGACACCTAACTTCAAACATTAACCCCTAATCTGCCGACTGGAGCTCACCGCTATTCTAATAAATGTATTAACCCCTAAAGCTAAGTCTAACCCTAACACTAACACCCCCCTAAGTTAAATATAATTTAAATCTAACAAAATAAATTAACTCTTATTAAATAAATTATTCCTATTTAAAGCTAAATACTTACCTGTAAAATAAATCCTAATATAGCTAAAATATAAATTATATTTATATTATAGCTATTTTAGGATTTATATTTATTTTACAGGTAACTTTGTATTTATTTTAACCAGGTACAATAGCTAAAATAGTTAAAATAATTACAAAATTACCTGTAAAATAAATCCTAACCTAAGTTACAATTAAACCTAACACTACACTATCAATAAATTAATTAAATAAAATACCTACAATTACCTACAATTAAACCTAACACTACACTATCAATAAATTAATTAAATACAATATCTACAAATAAATACAATGAAATAAACTAACTAAAGTACAAAAAATAAAAAAGAACTAAGTTACAAAAAATAAAAAAATATTTACAAACATCAGAAAAATATTACAACAATTTTAAACTAATTACACCTACTCTAAGCCCCCTAATAAAATAACAAAGAACCCCAAAATAAAAAAATGCCCTACCCTATTCTAAATTACTAAAGTTCAAAGCTCTTTTACCTTACCAGCCCTGTACAGGGCCCTTTGCGGGGCATGCCCCAAAGAATTCAGCTCTTTTGCCTGTAAAAAAAAACACATACAATACCCCTCCCAACATTACAACCCACCACCCACATACCCCTAATCTAACCCAAACCCCCCTTAAATAAACCTAACACTAAGCCCCTGAAGATCTTCCTACCTTATCTTCACCATACCAGGTTCACCGATCGATCCAGAAGAGCTCCTCCGATGTCCTGATCCAAGCCCAAGCGGGGGGCTGAAGATGTCCATGATCCGGCTGAAGTCATCATCCAAGCGGGAGCTGAAGAGGTCCATGATCCGGCTGAAGTCATCATCCAAGCGGGAGCTGAAGAGGTCCATGATCCGGCTGAAGTCTTCTATCAACGGCATCTTCAATCTTCTTTCTTCCGGATCCATCTTGCAGACCTCCGACGCGGAACATCCTGCTGGCCCGACGGACTACCGACGAATGAAGGCTCCTTTAAGGGACGTCATCCAAGATGGCGTCCCTCGAATTCCGATTGGCTGATAGGATTCTATCAGCCAATCGGAATTAAGGTAGGAAAATTCTGATTGGCTGATGGAATCAGCCAATCAGAATCAAGTTCACTCCGATTGGCTGATCCGATCATCCAATCAGATTGAGCTCGCATTCTATTGGCTGTTCCGATCAGCCAATAGAATGCGAGCTCAATCTAATTGGCTGAGCGGATCGGCCAATCGGATTGAACTTGATTCTGATTGGCTGATTCCATCAGCCAATCAGAATTTTCCTACCTTAATTCCGATTGGCTGATAGAATCCTATCAGCCAATCGGAATTCGAGGGACGCCATCTTGGATGACGTCCCTTAAAGGAGCCTTCATTCGTCGGTAGTCCGTCGGGCCAGCAGGATGTTCCGCGTCGGAGGTCTGCAAGATGGATCCGGAAGAAAGAAGATTGAAGATGCCGTTGATAGAAGACTTCAGCCGGATCATCGTCAGAAGAAGAGGACGGATCCGCGCTGGAGGTCTTCAAGATGGAGCCGGTCATCATCGGATGAAGATAGAAGATGCCGCTTGGATCAAGATGGTTGCCGGTCCGGATCGCCTCTACTTCCCGGATAGGATGAAGACTTTGGAGCCTCTTCTGGACCTCTTCAGCTGCCGGATGATGGATGTCTAGCCCCCGCTTGGGTTGGATGAAGATTTTGGAGCCAGGACCGATCGGTGATTTCCGGTGAGGTGAAGATAAGGTAGGAAGATCTTCAGGGGCTTAGTGTTAGGTTTATTTAAGGGGGGTTTGGGTTAGATTAGGGGTATGTGGGTGGTGGGTTGTAATGTTGGGGGGGGGTATTGTATGTGGTTTTTTTACATGCAAAAGAGCTGAATTTCTTGGGGCATGCCCCGCAAAGGGCCCTGTTCAGGGCTGGTAAGGTAAAAGAGCTTTGAACTTTTGTAATTTAGAATAGGGTAGGGCATTTTTTTTTATTTTGGGGGTCTTTGTTATTTTATTAGGGGGCTTAGAGTAGGTGTAATTAGTTTAAAATTGTTGTTATTTTTTCTAATGTTTGTAAATATTTTTTATTTTTTGTAACTTAGTTCTTTTTTATTTTTTGTACTTTAGTTAGTTTATTTAATTGTAGTTATTTGTAGGAATTGTATTTAATTTATTTATTGATAGTGTAGTGTTAGGTTTAATTGTAGATAATTGTAGGTATTTTATTTTATTAATTTAATGATAGTATAGTGTTAGGTTTAATTGTAACTTAGGTTAGGATTTATTTTACAGGTAATTTTGTAATTATTTTAACTAGGTAACTATTAAATAGTTCTTAACTATTTAATAGCTATTGTACCTGGTTAAAATAATTACAAAGTTGCCTGTAAAATAAATATTAATCCTAAAATAGCTACAATGTAATTATTCGTTATATTGTAGCTATATTAGGGTTTATTTTACAGGTAATTATTTAGCTTTAAATAGGAATAAGTTATTTAATAAGAGTTAATTTATTTCGTTAGAATAAAATTATATTTAACTTAGGGGGATGTTAGGGTTAGGGTTAGAATTAGCTTTAGGGGTTAATAAATTTAATAGAGTAGCGGTGAGGTCCGGTCGGCAGATTAGGGGTTAATAATTGAAGTTAGGTGTCGGCGATGTTAGGGAGGGCAGATTAGGGGTTAATACTATGTATTATGGGGTTAGTGAGGCGGGAGTGAGGCGGATTAGGGGTTAATAACTTTATTATAGTAGCGGTGAGATCTGCTCGGCAGATTAGGGGTTAATAAGTGTAGGCAGGTGGAGGCGACGTTGAGGGGGGCAGATTAGGGGTTAATAAATATAATATAGGGGTCGGCGGTGTTAGGGGCAGCAGATTAGGGGTACATAGCTATAATGTAGGTGGCGGCGCTTTGCGGTCGGCAGATTAGGGGTTAATTATTGTAGGTAGCTGGCGGCGACGTTGTGGGGGGCAGGTTAGGGGTTAATAAATTTAATATAGGGGTCGGCGGTGTTAGGGGCAGCAGATTAGGGGTACATAAGGATAACGTAGGTGGCGGTCGGCAGATTAGGGGTTAAAAATATTTAATCGAGTGGCGGCGATGTGGGGGGACCTCGGTTTAGGGGTACATAGGTAGTTTATGGGTGTTAGTGTACTTTAGAGCACAGTAGTTAAGAGCTTTATGAACCGGCGTTAGCCCAGAAAGCTCTTAACTACTGACTTTTTTCTGCGGCTGGAGTTTGGTCGTTAGATTTCTAACGCTCACTTCAGACACGACTCTAAATAC
This sequence comes from Bombina bombina, assembly GCF_027579735.1. Taxonomy (NCBI): domain Eukaryota; kingdom Metazoa; phylum Chordata; class Amphibia; order Anura; family Bombinatoridae; genus Bombina; species Bombina bombina. The sequence goes on along the minus strand of NC_069503.1, from coordinate 890,310,782 downwards.
CGGAGTTAGGAAGATCCCATTGAAAAGATAGGATACGCAATTGACGTAAGGGGATCTGCGGTATGGAAAAGTCGCGGCTGAAAAGTGAGCGTTAGACCCTTTCCTGACTGACTCCAAATACCGGCGGTAGCCTAAAACCAGCGTTAGGAGCCTCTAATGCTGGTTTTCACGGCTACCGCCAAACTCCAAATCTAGGCCTATGATTATTGATAAATCGTTAATGCTTCTGTATTTTATACTTTTTATTATCTTTCAAATGTCGTCTGTACCTTTTCTTGTTAAATTCATCAAAGGGGCAATACCAGTGTACAATTAAATCAATTATTGTTGATCTAAAATGAAGGGATTTAGGTCTAGTTCTGAATTGAGACCTAGTGGGAATAGTTTCCCCATATCATAAATCATTTCTGCTTCCTTAAGATATAGTAATTTATCAAAATCTCCCGCTCACCAGGGGTCATTTTTATGCAATGAATAAGATAAAGTTGAATTTTCTGGAGAGACTGTGGACAGCTGGGTACGACCCTACATATATGGTGGTCCTGCCCCAAAATACAACCAACCTGGAGAAAGATACACAATGTTATTTCCAATCTACACATTACTCCTCTATTCTCCCCATTGGTTAGCCTACTTCATATCCAAATCACAAATGTAAGCACAGCAAATACGGCACTTATGATTTACCTTCTTATGGCCACTAAACTAGCAATGGCAAGAGCTTGGAAAATTAAGAACCCCCCCCTCCTTCACACACGCTATGTCCATTATAAGATATATCAGGATGATGGAGATCTACATCTTCAGAG